>NC_134397.1:57493176-57684664 GCF_050003625.1 Haematobia irritans
AATTTTATTTCTATAGAAAATGTTGCCAAAATTTTATTTCTATAGAAAATTTTGACAAAATTTTATTTCTATAGAAAATGTTGTCAAAATCTTATTTCTATAGAAAATTTTGTTAAAATTTAATTCTATAGAAAATTTTGTCAAAATTTTATTTCTATAGAAAATTTTGTTAAAATTTAATTTCTTTAGAAAATTTTATTTCTATAGAAAACTTTGTAAAAATTGTATTTCTATAGAAAATTTTGTCTTAATTGTATTTCGATAGAAAAATATCGCAAAATTTTATTTCTATATAAAATTTTTACAAAATGTTCTTCCTGTACAAAATTTTGGAAAAATTTTGTATCTATACAAAATTTTTTTTAAAGTTAATTTCTGTACAAAATTTTGGCAAAATTTTATTTCTATAGAAAATTTTGTTATAATTTTATTTCTGTAGAAATTTTTGTCCAGAATTTATTTATGCAGAAAATTTTGTCAAAATTTTATTTCTACAGAAAATGTTAATTAATTAATTCTATTCCCGTAATTCGCTTTATTAGAGAATTTTTTCAACACTTATTTATGAATTATAAAGTATACTTCTAGGCTCATATATTATTCTACAGATTTTAGAGCATACTTCTAGGGTGTTTTATTTAATTGATAATTAACAAAAATATAAAGCATATTTTTATGGTATTGGACAATTAATGTGAATCTCTATTTTCAAATCTCTGTTCAGAAAATAAGAACCTACTTTCAAGATATTTTTAAAATTTTTCAAAAAAAAGATTAGCCTCATATATTATATATAATATATAATTTATTTTTAATAACTGTTGTTATTTTGATAACATATCTCGGTTCCGAAAATAAAGGCCAACTTTCAGGATGTTTTTAAAATTTTCGAAAAAATATATGAGACTAGCCCCAATGCTCCGAAATTCGGAATCGCAAAATTTTCGTTTGGCCATAATTTCTTAACCCTGAAATTTTTAAACTTAAATCATAAATTATAGTTCTCAAAAAATTATTTTCTGATTCAATCACGTACTTAATTGATCCAAATAATTTTTTAATTGAAATGTCTTCAATCACAGAAATTATAGTACCAATTAAAAAATTAATTGAAGGTCAATTAAAAAATTATTTGATCCTATTAAAAAATTAATTGATCCAATTAAAAAATTAATTGATACTATTAATTTTTGTGATTGATTTTTGTTTCACTTAAAAATCTGTTGAAACAATTAAATTTTTAATTGAATATTTTTTAAAACTCAATTAAAATGTTAATTGGAAAAATGTTCGTGGAATTTTTTCTGTGTAGTAAATAAATTAATTTTATTCCCATTTTGCAAATACTGTAATATTCTTTATTAGAGCTTTTTCAACACTTATTTATGAATTATAAAATATACTTCTAGGCTCATATATTAATTTACAGATTTAAGAGCATACTTCTAGGGTGTTTTTTAAAATTGATAATTAACAAATACAAAGCATATATTTAGGCTATCGCACAGCCACCGTGGTGCAATGGTTAGCATGCCCGCCTTGCATACACAAGGTCGTGGGTTCGATTCCTGCTACGACCGAACACCAAAAAGTTTTTCAGCGGTGGATTATCCCACCTCAGTAATACTGGTGACATTTCTGAGGGTTTCAAAGCTTCTCTAAGTGGTTTCACTGGAATGTGGAACGCCGTTCGGACTCGGCTATAAAAAGGAGGTCCCTTGTCATTGAGCTTAACATGGAATCGGGCAGCACTCAGTGATAAGAGAGAAGTTCACCACTGTGGTATCACAATGGACTGAATAGTCTAAGTGAGCCTGATACATCGGGCTGCCACATAACCTAACCTAACCTAACCTAGGCTATCGTACAATTGATGTGAATCTCTATTGTCATATCTCTGTTCAGAAAATAAGAATCTACTTTCAAGATATTTTTAAAATTTTTGAAAAAAAAATATATTACCCTCATATATTTCATAAAATATAATTTATTTTTAATAACTGTTGTTATTTTGATAATAAAATGAGGATATAAATAAATTAATGCTATTCCCATTTTAGAAATTCTGTAATTTTCTTTGTTAGGGGATTTTTTACTTATGAAATATGAAGTATATTTATAGGCTCAGATATTAATGTACCGATTTTAGAGCATAGCTGCAGGATGTTTTATTTAATTATTAATTAATAACTATAAAGCATATATCTATGCTCTCTTAGAATTGATGTGAATCTCTGTATTTAAAGCCACCTTCGGAAAAATTAAAATCTTTTCTCAGGTTATTTTTACAATCTTTGAAAATCTATTCCAGTTTTGGAAATTCTGTAATTAAAGATTTTTCTTTTTATAAAGTATACTTTTAGGCTAACATAGTAAAACAGAGATTTTAAAGTATACCTATGGTTACATTGTTTTTCAATAGATATAAAGTCTATATTTAGGCTCTCTTACAACTTAAGTTAATCACTTTGGTTATATTTTCCTACAGAAACTTAAAGCCTACTTTCTTGCTGAATGGTTTTTAAACGGTTTCCACTATGTTTAGTACTCTTTCCAGTTTTCCTTCTCTGCAATGAAAAACAATTATGTATTTCCGTTTTGCTTTCCTCAATTTCGCCAACTATTATTCGCTATCTTCCTTTTGTTCTTGGGGGGATTTGTTGTTTCCCAAAATACGCTTCACTGATTACTATAATGGTATTTACTTAAAATAATTACAGCAATTTGTAATATTTTCTATGGTGATTTGTTCACTCCTCCTCCTCCTCTTCGTACAAAAAAAAAACATTACAATCAGCCTCAATTGCTGGTGCTGAATGGTAAATGCTTCAAAAAAGTCATTAAATTCAATAGCTTCTTAATAAATACATTGCAAATTTCACTTGGACAGTCAAATAACAGCAATAATAAAAAAATGATAATTTCGCAAAACTAGTTCTTCAAATATCATTCGTCAACATTGTTAAAATTTCTTGTCATTATTCTTCTTTGTCATCTATTTTCGATTGCGGTGGCTTTTGTAACTGGCATTTCAATCTCCATTAAGTCTCTGTCTCGATATTTACATAAATAAGAATCCCTTAAATGGCAGACTGTTTTTCGATTTTTTTTTTGCTTTGTCGAATACAAATTTTTTGATTTGACAACAAACAATTTGCTTAATGGGTTTTCGAAAGCCTAAAAATACCATTGACGAAAAGGGGAAGGATGTAGTTGCTAATGGTAGATGGTGTAGTTATGTAGGTTATTGTTCATGGTGTAATTTGTTGTTTTCTCTCTTTAAGGAAGAGAATGATTATTGTTATATGATTGCAAAACAATTTCGAAAGGAACATCGTTACAGCAAGAGAAAATTTTATAGAATATTCTTAAGAAAAAATAAAATCATCCTAACGATTTGTAAATTGCATTAAATTGAAGTTGGATAGGTTTAAGTGGCAGCACGCTTTATTTCAGCCTCACTTGGACTATTCCGTCCATTGGGATAAAGTTAAGTAAATTAAAACAAGTATATACGGCCGTAAGTTCGGCCAGGCCGAATCCATGGATAGCGTAGAAACTTCTACGAAAGACTGTCATCCACAATCGAATTACTTGGGTTGTGGTGATACTTACCGATGGCAAGGTATCTTAAAACTTCTTAACATCGTTTTCTAAATTGTGAGTTAGTTCATACGTGGTATATATTAGACAAAAAATGTGTATGGACGATATGGACTTTTGCACGGTACGTAGAGAGCCAGACTTGAAATATGGGGTCGCTTATATGGGGGCTATATACAATTATGAACTTGGTATGGACCAATTTTTGTGTGATTGGAGATCAATATATCTGAGGGCTATATTTAACTGACTCGGATGGAATTTGCTCCTCCAAGACTCCAAAGCCAAATCTCGGGATCGGTTTATATGGGGACTATATATGATAATGAACCGATATGGGCCACTTTTGGCATGCTTCTTAGAGACCATATACCAACACCATGTACCAAATTTCAGCCGGAGCGGATGAATTTTGCTTCTCAAAAAGGCACCGGAGGTCAAATCTGAGTATCGCTTTATATGGAGGCTATATATAATTATGGACCGATATGGACCAGTTCCTGCATGGTTGTTAGAGACCATATACTAACACCATGTACCAAATTTCAGCCGGATCGGATGAAATTTGCTTCTCAAAAAGGCACCGGAGGTCAAATCAGGGGATCAGATTATATGGGGGCTATATATAATTATGGACCGATGTGGATCACTTCCTGCATGGTTGTTAGAGACCATATACTAACACCATGTACCAAATTTCAGCCGGATCAGATGAATTTTGCTCTTCCACGAGGCTCCGCAAGCCAAATCCGGGGATCGGTTTATATGGGGGCTATGTATAATTATGGACCAATGTGGACCAAGTTTTGCGTGGTTACTAGATACCATATACTAACACTATGTACCAAATTTCAACCGTATCGGATGAACTTTGCTTCTCTTAGAGGCTCCGCAAGCCAAATCCGGGGATCGGTTTATATGGAGGCTATATATAATTATGGACCGATGTGGACCAATTTTTACGTGGATCGGATGAAATTTGCTTCTCTTATAAGCTCCGCAAGCCAAATCTGGGAATCGGTTTATATGGGGGCTATATATAATTATGGACCGATATGGACCAATTTGTGCATGGGGGTTTGAGGCCATATATTAACACCACGTACCAAGTTTCAACCGAATCAAATGAATTTTGCTCTTCCAAGGTGCTCCGCAAGCCAAATCCGGGGATCGGTTTATATGTGCGCTATATAAATTATGGACCGATGTGAACCAAAGTCTGCATGGTTGTTAGAGACCATATGCTAACACCATGTACCAAATTTCAGCCGGATCGGATGAAATTTGCTTCTCTCAGAGGCTCCGCAAGCTAAATCTGGGGATCGGTTTATATGGAGGCTATATATAATTATGGACCGATGTGGACCAATTTTTTCATGGTTGTTAGAGACTATATACTTACACCATGTACCAAATTTCAGCCGGATCGGATGAAATATGCTTCTCTTAGAGGCTCCGCAAGCTAAATCTGGGTATCGGTTTATATGGGGGCTATATATAATTGTGGACCGATATGGACCAATTTTTGCATGATTGTTAGAGACCATATACCAACACCATGTACCAAATTTCAGCAGGATCGGATGAAATTTCCTTCTCTTAGAGGCTCCGCAAGCCAAATCTGGGGATCGGTTTATATGGTGGCTATATATAATTGTGGACCGATATGGACAAATTTTTGCACGATTGTTAGAGACCATATACCAACACCATGTACCAAATTTCAGCAGGATCGGATGAAATTTCCTTCTCTTAGAGGCTCCGCAAGCCAAATCTGGGGATCGGTTTATATGGGGGCTATATATAATTATGAACCGATGTGGACCAATTGTTGCATGGCTATTAGAGACCATATACCAACACCATGTACCAAATTTCAGCAGGATCGGATGAAATTTGCTTCTTTTGGAGGCTCCGCAAGCCAAATCTGGGGGTCCGTTTATATGGGGGCTATACGTGAAAGTGGACCGATATGGCCTATTTGCAATACCATCCGACCTACATCAGTAACAAAAACTTGTGCCAAGTTTCAAGTCGATAGCTTCTTTCGTTCGGAAGTTAGCGTGATTTCAACAAACGGACGGACGGATGAACGGACATGCTTAGATCGACTCAGAATTTCACCACGACCCAGAATATATATACTTTATGGGGTCTTAGAGCAATATTTCGATGTGTTACAAACGGAATGACAAAGTTAATATACCCCCCATCCTACACTAATAGAAAAAGTTTCCTTATATTAATGAAATGTTTCGTTAAAAGTAAGCCAATGGAATGAATTCGTTAATAACAGGTTGGGTGATAAGTCCCCGGTCTAACAAAGAAAAACACATTTTTGTTGTCAAAACTCGTTTTTATTATTCAACATAGTTCCCTTCAAGAGCGATACAACGATTATAGCGATCTTCCAATTTTTTGATAGCATTTTGGTGGTACTCCTTCGGTTTTGCCTCAAAATAGGCCTCAGTTTCGGCGATCACCTCTTCATTGCAGCCAAATTTTGTCCCTGCGAGCATCCTTTTGAGGTCTGAGGACAAGAAAAATTGCTGCGGTCAGATCTGGAGAATACGGTGGGTGGGGAAGCTATTCGAAGCCCAATTCATGAATTTTTGCCATCGTTCTCAATGACTTGTGGCACGGTGCGTTGTCTTGGTGGAACAACACTTTTTTCTTCTTCATATGGGCCCGTTTTGCCGCGATTTCAACGCTCCAGTAACGCCATATAATAGTCACTGTTGATGGTTTTTCCCTTCTCAAGGTAATCGATAAAAATTATTCCATGCGCATCCCAAAAAACAGAGGCAATTACTTCGCCAGCGGACTTTTGAGTCTTTCCACGCTTCGGAGACGGTTCAACGGTCGCTGTCCACTCAGCCGACTGTCGATTGGGCTCAGGAGTGTAGTGATGGAGCCATGTTTCATCCATTGTCACATATCAACGGAAAAACTCGGGTGTATTACGAGTTAACAGCTGCAAACACCGCTTAGAATCATCAACACGTTGATGTTTTGGTCAAACACGGAACCCATTTCCTTTGATATCTTTAAGGCCTCTGCTATTCGTAGGTAACCACCTCTTTCGGGCATCCACTGCGTTCACCGTCCTCCGTGCTCATTTCACCACGCTTGAATTTTGCATACCAATCAATTATTGTTGATTTCCCTGGGGCAGAGTCAGAGTCCGGAAACTCATTATCAAGCCAAGTTTTTGCTTCCACCGTATTTTTCCCCTTCAGAAAACAGTATTTTATCAAAACACGAAATTTCTTTTTTTCCATTTTTTTCACAATAACAAAAGTTGCTTCACAAAAGACGCTCTATCTCACAAACTAATTGACTTACAGACGTCAAAATTTCACACGAATCATTTGAAGGTTGGTACTATATAAAAATAATATGCATTTAATACTAGCGACGCCATTTATGTGTCAGACCGGGGACTTTTCAGCCAACCTGTTACAACGAATTTTTTCGTTAATATAACGAATTTTCTGCAAATCAAAGTAACGTTTCGTACTATTAACGAATATTTTCATTGTATGTATGAAAATGTTTCGTTATATCAATGAAAATGTTTCATTGGCTGATTTTTAATGAGATTTTCTTTGTGTGTATGGTGGAGGGTATACGCCCAATAAGAAAATGAAATCGCGAAAATCGTTTAATACACCCTAAAAGTATGCTTTGATTTTTTTGTGGGAAAAATCACTTATGTTGTAATTAAATTAATAAAAATTGTATAAAAATAAAAAACTACTTAATTTTTTTGTAATATTTCCATGCAAACCCAATATTTTCTTGTGTCTATGATTCGGATACGATAAATTTACCTATTGTAATGGCAAGGCCTTTTTATTACCTCATTACTACAAATTGTTAGAGTAATGGAACAATACAAATACGAGCAAATTTCTCGTGTTTCGAGTATTGAGATCGAATTTCAAAACCCCAATATATCCAAATTCACCCATTCCGTATATAGTCGTTGACACTAACTTTAGTAGAGATTTTTTTGTTGTATATATCGAAATGGATGTTTTTTTGTGATATAAAAATACGAAATAAAATTAATTAAAATAACTTTAATGAACTCTATTAAATTAAATTGTAAATTAAATTATATCAAATGAAATATGCTTAATAAAATTAATCATTATTTTTCTTTATTTTCAGGTAATTAATCTAGACTTCTTATATATGTTGTTGTAGGTAAGATTTGCTAAAATATTTCGGTAGCTGGATACACAGAGTAAAATATCATCCAGAAGAATATTTGCATTAATTGTTTAAGATAACTAATTAAGTACTTGCAACTGAACAAAACTGAGGAAAATTCAATTATATGTCATTTTCTAATTTACGTAGATTAGCTGTCGTTGATTTGTGAAAAATGTTCAATAGGCAGTAGTAGGAAGCGTGTCGATGTTACGTTCTTTTATCAGAAGTGGGATATCAGAAAAAAATTCTTAGCTGACAAAAAAATAGTATAGACATTTTTTACAAAAGGAAAAATTGCAAAAAGGAATATATTTGCCCGCAACGTGGCTAACAACAACGAATTAGAGTTGGGAAAATATAACGAAATCTAGAAGCAGTAGCGTATCTCCGACGTAGAGTCGGTAGTCTGTGCGGCTCAATCGGTGGTTATGCGGTGTGGCATTGAGGAATGCGAAAGAATAGTCCCTATGTTTAGCCCACCTCGTCCGGATTCAGTTTCGACTCGTGAATGGATTGTAGATGTGGAGCGTGTTAAGCAGCATCACCATTGTTTGCCGGTATAAACGAGAGGGAACTGCCATCAGTGTTGCCAGCTAGGTTTTTCGGTTTACCCTACAAGGACAAAAAAAGTTCCCTACTTTACCGCACACTCCCAAAATAAAATTCGCTACAATTTTCCCACAATATTTCTCGTTCCACAAAAAATAAAATTTTGCAAAATTTTCTTAGAAAAAAGAAATTTTGACAAAATTTTCTATAGAAATAAAGTTTTGACAGAATTTTCTATCGAAATAAAATTTTGATAAAATTTTCTTAGAAAAAAGAAATTTTGACAAAATTTTCTATAGAAATAAAGTTTTGACAGAATTTTCTATCGAAATAAAATTTTGATAAAATTTTCTTAGAAAAAAGAAATTTTGACAAAATTTTCTATAGAAATAAAGTTTTGACAGAATTTTCTATCGAAATAAAATTTTGATAAAATTTTCTATAGAAAAGAAAAATTTTGAAAAAATTTTCTACAGAATATTTGGAAAAATATAATAGAATATTTGACAAAATTTTCTATAGAAATAAAATTTTGACACAATTTTCTATAGAAATAAAATTTTGACAAAATTTTCTATCGAAATAAAATTTTGATAAAATTTTCTATCGAAATAAATTTTGGATAAAATTTTCTATAGAAAAGAAAAATTTTGAAAAAAATTTCTACAGAAACAATATTTGGGAAAATTTTCTATAGAAATAAAATTTTGACAAAATATTCTATAGAAATAAACTTTTGAGAAAATTTTCCATAGAAATAAAATTTTGACAAAATTTTCTATCGAAATAAAATTTTGATAAAATTTTCTATAGAAAAGAAAAATTTTGATAAAATTTTCTATATAAAAGAAAAATTTTGAAAAAATTTTCTACTGAAACAATATTTGGGAAAATTTTCTATAGAAATAAAATTTTCTATAGAAATAAAATTTTCACAAAATTTTCTATAGAAATAAAATTTTGACAAAATTTTCTATAGAAAAGAAACATTTTGAAAAAATTTCCTATAGAAATACCATTTTGACAAAATTTTCTATCGAAATAAAATTTTGACAAAATTTTCCATAGAAATAAAATTTTGAGAAAATTTTCTATCGAAATAAAATTTGGATAAAATTTTCTATAGAAAAGAAAAATTTTGAAAAAATTTTCTATAGAAAATTTTGACAAAATTTTCTATCGAAATAAAATTTTAATAAAATTTTCTATAGAAAAGAAAAATGTTGACAAAATTTTCTATAGAAAAGAAAAATTTTGACAAAATTTTCTACAGAAATAAAATTTTGAAAAAATTTTCTATAGAAATATAATTTTTGACGAAATTTTCTATAGAAATAAATTTTTGACAAAATTTTGTATAGAAATTATATTTTGACAAAATTTCGTATAGATATAAAATTTTGACCACATTTTCTATAGAAATAAAATTTTGGCACAATATTCTACAGAAATAAAATTTTGAGAAAATTTTCTACAGAAACAATATTTGGGAAAATTTTCTGTAGAAATAAAATTTTGACAAAATTTTCTATAGAAATAAAATCTTGACAAAATTTTCTATAGAAATAAAATTTTGACAAAATTTTCTATAGAAATAAAATTTTGACAAAATTTTCTATAGAAAAGAAAAATTTTGAAAAAATTTTCTATAGAAATAAAATTTTGAAAAAATTTCTACAGAAACAATATTTGGAAAAATTTTCTATAGAAACAATATTTGGAAAAATTTTCTATAGAAATAAAATTTTCACAAAATTTTCTATAGAAATAAAATTTTGACAAAATTTTCTATCGAAATAAAATTTTGACAAAATTTTCTATAGAAATAAAATTTTGAGAAAATTTTCCATAGAAATACAATTTTGACAAAATTTTCTATAGAAATATAATTTTGACAAAATTTTCTATCGAAATAAAATTTTGACAAAATTTTCCATAGAAATAAAATTTTGACAAAATTTTCTATCGAAATAAAATTTGGATAAAATTTTCTATAGAAAAGAAAAATTTTGAAAAAAATTTCTATAGAAATAAAATTTTGACAAAATTTTCTATAGAAATATAATTTTTGACAAAATTTTCTATAGAAACAAAATTTTTGACAAAATTTTGTATAGAAATTATATTTTGACAAAATTTCTTAAAGACATAAAATGTTGACAAAATTTAGAAATAAAATGTTGGCACAATATTCTACAAAACTGAAATTTTGAGAAAATTTTCTACAGAAATAATATTTTGACAAAATTTTCACTTCAGCCTTGAAAATGGTTTTGACGAAGTCAAACGAAATATTGGAAATAAAAATAAGATAAAACATTAATCCTATTTATTTTAATCGACCTATAGCTGGAACTAAGAAAAGAATTGCTTAAAAATTTTCTATAGAAATACAATTTTGACAAAATTTTCTGTAGAAATATTTGTTTGTTAGTTATGTGGTAACATTTTCTTCAAATTTTGGTAGATTATTTTTGGCACGAGTGGTAACCGTCTAAATTTAAAAAAAAATTAAAAAAAAAAATTTTAATTAAAAAAATATTAAACATACACAATTCTCAAAGTAAGTTTCAGCATATATTTGAAGTTTTTTTTTTTTTTGTAATTAATTTTTTAATATTTGTGAATCATCAATCTTCAATTCTCTATTTAAATGATTTGATTACAGACATTCTAACTAAAAAATTTATTGAATCAACAAAATTTTGTGAATCACCAATCATCAATTCTCGTTTTTAAATAAATTTTTGAAAAATTCTAAATTTTGAAAGTTTTTTCCTTCCTTATATTTAATTTGATTTTGCAATGAAGCATAGGCCAAAGGGTAAAGTTTTGCTTCTGAATCAGAAAGTTTTCTAAAAATTAAAAAACTGCTATTAATAAAAATATACATATATATTTTCCAATTCCAATATTTACCCATTTTTAATAAAATCAAATATGAAGCTCGTGTACATTTTCACCATATCTAAATCATCCATAGAAATAAAATTTTGACAAAATTTTCTATCGAAATAAAATTTGGATAAAATTTTCTATAGAAAAGAAAAATTTTGAAAAAATTTTCTATAGAAAATTTTGACAAAATTTTTTATCGAAATAAAATTTTAATAAAATTTTCTATAGAAAAGAAAAATTTTGACAAAATTTTCTATAGAAAAGAAAAATTTTGACAAAATTTTCTACAGAAATAAAATTTTGACAAAATTTTCTATAGAAATATAATTTTTGACGAAATTTTCTATAGAAATAAATTTTTGACAAAATTTTGTATAGAAATAATATTTTGACAAAATTTCGTATAGATATAAAATTTTGACCACATTTTCTATAGAAATAAAATTTTGGCACAATATTCTACAGAAATAAAATTTTGAGAAAATTTTCTACAGATACAATATTTGGGAAAATTTTTTGTAGAAATAAAATTTTGACAAAATTTTCTATAGAAATAAAATTTTGACAAAATTTTCTATAGAAATAAAATTTTGACAAAATTTTCCATAGAAATAAATTTTTGACAAAATTTTCTATAGAAAAGAAAAATTTTGAAAAAATTTTCTATAGAAATAAAATTTTGAAAAAATTTTCTATAGAAAAGAAAAATTTTGAAAAAAATTTCTACAGAAGCAATATTTGGAAAAATTTTCTATAGAAATAAAATTTTCACAAAATTTTCTATAGAAATAAAATTTTGACAAAATTTTCTATCGAAATAAAATTTTGACAAAATTTTCTATCGAAATAAAATTTTAATAAAATTTTCTATAGAAAAGAAAAAATTTGACAAAATTTTCTACAGAAATAAAATTTTGACAAAATTTTCTATAGAAATAAAATTTTGACAAAATTTTCGATAGAAAAGAAAAATTTTCAAAAAATTTTCTATAGAAATACAATTTTGACAAAATTTTCTATAGAAATATAATTTTGACAAAATTTTCTATCGAAATAAAATTTTGACAAAATTTTCCATAGCAATTAAATTTTGACAAAATTTTCTATCGAAATAAAATTTGGATAAAATTTTCTATAGAAAAGAAAAATTTTGAAAAAATTTTCTATAGAAATAAAATTTTGACAAAATTTTCTATAGAAATATAATTTTTGACAAAATTTTCTATAGAAATAAATTTTTGACAAAATTTTGTATAGAAATTATATTTTGACAAAATTTCTTAAAGACATAAAATGTTGACAAAATTTAGAAATAAAATTTTGGCACAATATTCTACAGAAATAAAATTTTGAGAAAATTTTCTACAGAAATAATATTTTGACAAAATTTTCACTTCAGCCTTGAAAATGGTTTTGACGAAGTCAAACGAAATATTGGAAATAAAAATAAGATAAAACATTAATCCTATTTATTTTAATCGACCTATAGCTGGAACTAAGAAAAGAATTGCTTAAAAATTTTCTATAGAAATACAATTTTGACAAAATTTTCTGTAGAAATATTTGTTTGTTAGTTATGTGGTAACATTTTCTTCAAATTTTGGTAGATTATTTTTGGCACGAGTGGTAACCGTCTAAATTTAAAAAAAAATTAAAAAAAAAAAAATTTTAATTAAAAAAATATTAAACATACACAATTCTCAAAGTAAGTTTCAGCATATATTTGAAGTTTTTTTTTTTTTTGTAATTAATTTTTTAATATTTGTGAATCATCAATCTTCAATTCTCTATTTAAATGATTTTTTATAAAATTCAAAATTTTGATTACAGACATTCTAACTAAAAAATTTATTGAATCAACAAAATTTTGTGAATCACCAATCATCAATTCTCGTTTTTAAATAAATTTTTGAAAAATTCTAAATTTTGAAAGTTTTTTCCTTCCTTATATTTAATTTGATTTTGCAATGAAGCATAGGCCAAAGGGTAAAGTTTTGCTTCTGAATCAGAAAGTTTTCTAAAAATTAAAAAAAATGCGATTAATAAAAATATACATATATATTTTCCAATTCCAATATTTACCCATTTTTAATAAAATCAAATATGAAGCTCGTGTACATTTTCACCATATCTAAATCATCTTGAGAGAAATCTTTCTTGTTGGACCAATTAAAAAGATATTGCAAATCATCCATATGCTCCACACGATCTACAAGAGATATATTCAAAAATTTCATTAAAATCTTTTCATTCAATTTTTTTTCTCAATCTTAATTATATGGTAAATTTAACTAAACAAATCAATTAAAAATAAAAACCGATAAAATTATAAAAATTAAAAAATATAATTGCATCCATATATTTTCCAACGGTGATCACTAAGTAACATAAGTATTTAATTTCGTGTAAAAATCCATTTAACCCATTTAAAAAAAAATCAATTTAAAAAATTAAATTATAATTTTATGCCTGAAATTATATTTTATGTTTTCAATCAAAATGTTAATTGATAAAATATTAAATGAATTTTCATATTTCTTAAGACACATATCTTTGTAGATATTATTAATATTTTTGATATAAATATATCAATACAAAAAAAATATTTTAAATTACAAAATTAATTATAACAAAATATTTTTCTCTGCATATGATTTATTTATTTATAATAGATTTATTTTATAATATATATTTTTTTAATTTCATTCAAAAATTAGTACCTCACCTTGCTTTTTGGTAAACATTGCATCCATTTGGTTTGATGGCTTTTGATATTGAAACTCATAAAAATAAACTGGAGTTCCTTTCTGGCTTACCATTTCGGCAGTTTGATGAGCCCCAAAACGTATTAAAGAATCCGAAAAAAGATTACACATCGCATCATAGTCATCCAGAGTAAATTTTGTTCTACCTTCAAAGTAATAATGAAGCAATTCTTCTCCTATAGTTTTTTTATTTTTCCATGACTCATAACCAAATACACGAGGAGCTAAGGAAAGAAAATTGTTTTCCAAAGATTCTTTTAAGCTCATATTCTTTAAAATATCCGAGGCTGAAGTACAAAATTCTCCATTTGTATAACCCACTAATAGGGGCACATCAATTTTATTGGTCTTATTCAGGAGTGTATAGAAATCCTCAAGTAAAAATCTCTCTTGACCATAATCCTCTTCCACGACAGGTAACCATAGATATATGGGATTATCTTTACCAAAATCAAACATTGATCTTAAAGTCTTGGCTATTTCTAGACCAGAAAATTTGGACATACATGATAATATATCGGACTCTTCCAAATTTTCGTATTCCAAATTAGTGTGACCCTCGACATCCCATTGTATGTCTTCCATATCATTAAAATTCTCACATTTTAATTTTTTAGCTTGCCTAACAGCTAAATATTTTTGATTTCCCTGGGGAGTCATTTTAATTTGTGGTGGCATAGATCCACTCATTATAATGGCCTTATGAAAAAGGCCCTTGGACATAGGCGACACCAAATGTAGGGATACACTTAATGCTCCAGCACTATAACCCATTAGTGTTATATCATGAGGATTTCCTCCAAAACGCTCAATATTTCTTTGTATCCATCTCAAGGCATAGACTTGATCCTTAAATCCTGCATTACCGGGTATTGATTTTGTACCCAAATTTAAAAATCCCAAAGAGCCTAAACGATAATTGAAGGTAACTAAAACAATTTCTTTTGACATCCACAACGAGGGTTCCATCCAATTGGAGCTACCTAAATATAAACCTCCTGGATGTATCATTACCACAACGGGGAGGGATTGGGAGGGTGTGATCTGGAAAACACAATGTTTACTAAAATAATTTTATGTAAAAATACGATTTGTTATTATACCTCTTTTGTATAGACATTTAAATATAGGCAATCTTCAGAGGCATTTGTAGCAGTAATGGAATGACATTCATAGCCTTGGTATTTTGCATTATAAGAACCCTCAATTTTTTCCAACTTCTGGGGGTCCTGAAAATGAAGAAAAGAAATGTAAAATTTAATATTACAAATATTAAAAATAAATGCCCTTAAAATAAAGTATATTAGATTAGGTTACTTGCATATACAATTAGCAAATTAGACAAATTTTCTTTGATAAAAAGAAGAAAACATACATTTCTATTGCAAATTTTGTCTAAATTGTATTTCTTTAGCAATTTTTGTGAAAATTTTATTTCTATAGAAAATTTTGACAAAATTTTATATTTATAGATAATTTTGTAAAAATTGCATTTCTATCCAAAATTTTATTTCTACATAAAATTTTGTCAAAATTTTATTTCAATCGAAAATTTTGTAAACATTTTATTTCTATAAAACATTTTGTCACATTTTTATCAAGATTTTATTCCTATAAAAATTTTTGTCAAAATTTTAATTCAATAGAAAATTTTGTGAACATTTTCAGTTTATCGAAAATTTTGTCAAAAATTTAATTTTTATATATAAATTTTTTTTTTCAATCAGACAATTTAATCAAAATTTTAATTCTATAGAAAATTTTGTCAAAATTTTGTTTCTACAGAAAATTTTGTTAAAATTTTATTTATATAGAAAATTTTGTCAAAATTTTATTTCTATAGAAAATTTTGTCAAAAATCTTTTTCTGTGCCAATATTTATGAAAATTGTATTTCTTTAGCAATTTTTGTGAAAATTTTCTTTCTATGTAAAATTTTTTCAAAATTGTATTTGTATAGAAAATTTAGTCATAATTTTGTTTCTACAGAAAATTTTGTTAAAATTTTATTTATATAGAAAACTTTGTCAAAATTTTATTTCTATAAAAAATGTTGTCAAAATTTTTATACTATCGAAAATTTTGTAAAAATGTTATTCCTATAGAAAATTTTGTCAAAATTTTATTTCTATAGAAAATTTTGTTAAAATTGTATTCCTATAGAAAATTTTGTCAAAATTTTATTTCTATAGAAAATGTTGTCAAAATTTTATTTCTATACAAAAGTTGTCAACATTTGATTTCTTTAGAAAATTTTCTCAAAATTGTATTTCTATACAAAATTTGTCAACATTTTATTTCTATAGGAAATTTTCTCAAAATTTTATTTATATAGAAAATTCTTTCAAAATTTTATTTCTATAGAAAATTTTGTCAAAATTTTATTTCTATAGAAAATTTTGTCAAAAATTTTATTTCTATAGATAATTTTGTCAAATTTTATTTTATTTATTTGACAAAACTTGATATAGAAAAAAATTACAAAAAATTGCTAAAGAAATAAAATTTTGCTAAAATTTTTTATAGAAATAAAATGTTGACAAAGTTTTAGATAGAAGTAAAATTTTAACAAAATTTTCTATATAAATAAAATTTTGACAAAATTTTCAATAGAAATAAAATTTTGACAAAATTTTCTATAGAAATAAAATTTTGACAAAATTTTCTATAGACATAAAATTTTGACAAAGTTTTCTATAGAAATTAAATTTTGAAAAATTTTTCTATATAAATAAAATTTTGAAAAAATGTTCTATATAAGTAAAAATTTGACAAAATTTTCTATAGAAATAAAATTTTATTCCTATACAAAATTTTGTCAAAATTTTATTTCTATAGAAAATTTTCTCAACATTTTATTTCTTTACAAAATTTTGTCAAAATTTTGTAAATTTTTTTCTATATCGAATATTTTGTTAAAGTTTTATTTCTATAGAAATCTTTATTAAAATTTTATTTTTACGGAATATTTTGTAAAAATTTTAGTTGTATAGAACATTTTGTCAAAATTTTATTTCTATAGAAATCTTTGTCAACATTTTATTCCTATAGAAAAGTTTGTCAACATTTTATTTCTATAGAAAATTTTGTCGAAATTTTATTCCTAAGAAAATTTTGTCAAAATTTTATTTCTATAGAAAATTTTGTCAAAATTTTATTTCTATACAAAATGTTTGTGGGCTGTCCATCCAATCATCTTGCAGTCTACAGGGCTTTGCACAAATAAATTTGACAAATATACTTTTCCTCTGTTGGTTAAGCTAGACTTGTTATAGTCTTGCTGAGTTCAAAACAACAAATAAAATTTTATTTCTATAGAAAATTTTGTCAAAATTTTATTTCTATAGAAAATTTTGTCAAAATTTTATTTCTATCGAAAACTTTGTCAAAATTTTATTTATAGAAAATTTCGTCGAAATTTTATTTTTACAGAAATTTTTGTCAAAATGTTATTTCCATAGAAAATTTTGTGTAAATTTTATTTCTATAGAAAATTTTGTGAAAATTTTATTTCTATAGAAAATTTTGTGAAAATTTTATTTCTATAGAAAATTTTGTGAAAATTTTATTTCTATAGAAAATTTTGTCAAAATTTTATTTCTATAGAAAATTTTGTCAAAATTTTATTTCTATAGAAAAGATTGTTAAAACTTTATTTCTATAGAAAATTTTGTCAATTTTTTTTTTTGTAAAATTTGTATTTCTATAGAAAATTTGGTCAAAAAATTATTTCTATAGAAATTTTTGTTAAAATTTTATGTCTACAGAAAATTTTGTCAAAATTTTATTTCTATATAAAATTTTATCAAATATTTATTTCTATAGAAAATTTTGTCAAATTTTGTTTCTATAGAAAATGTTGTCAACAGTTTATTTCTATAGAAAATTTTGTCAAAATTTTATTTCTATAGAAAATTTTGTCAAAATTTTATTTCTATAGAAAATTTTGTTAAAATTTTATTTCTATAGAAAATTTTGTCAAAATTTTATTTCTTTATCTATTTGTGTAAATTTTTTCTATATCAAGTTTTGTCAAAAATTTATTTCTATAGACAATTTTGTCAATTTTTTTCTATAGAAAATTTACTCAACATTTTATTTTATAGAAAATTTTTGGCAAAACTTTATTTCTAGAGGAAATTTTCTTAAAATTTTATTGCTATAGAAAATTTTGTCAAAATTTTATTTCTATAGAAAATTTTGTCAAAATGTTATTTTATATTTAAATTTAGAATATTTTGTCGAAATTTTAGAGGGATATTTTGCAAGATCTACCAAATTTTAAAAAATCTATTATTTTTGGTGCAATTATATAAGACTTTGAAACTTTGACTTGGCAACAATACAAACATCCTTAAATAGTCAAAACCTATGAATCTGTATAATCTTTTTTTTTTTTTTTTTTTTTGAGTTTAATTTTATGTGTCCTTCTTTGTTGTGGTCACAAGATGTAAGTCACAGTTTTCATATATTTTCAATTTTCTGTAAGAAATTTGGCCTACTTGTTGCCTAAATAAAATGTCCTAAAATTGAGTATATCTAATCTTCTGTATTGAAACAACATATGTTCAATGTATTTTCAATTTCAAGATGGGGTTGCTTTTCCAATTTTTATTTAGTTTTAAGAAGAGACTAGTTCGACTCGGCATCAATGCAAAAATCCTAAAGTGAAACCCTAAATCTTTGTGTCAAGGTTATTTATCTGTCCGTATGTCTATCTATCTATTTCGTTTTTTTATAAGAGATATGTTGCAGTTTTAATAGAATTTTAAATTTACTCTATTTTTGTGTCCTTAAAATAAGTGCCCTAAAAATAGAAATGGATAACTTTTCGTATTACGACAATATTTTTGTAATTTCAGCATCAATACAAAACCCTTATTAAAGTCAAAATCTGAAGGACAAAATCTTGGAATCTGAAAAAAAAACTGTTTAGAGCTTAATTTTATTTATCCATCCGTCTTAATTCTTAACTTTAGGTCTCAATTTTCATAGAATTCGATATTTTACACAAATGTTTTCTCCTTTCCCTTACAATCTTACCCGAAATCTCAAATCACCAACCGGAGGCTTAGCATATGGCAGGCCCATAAATGCCACAAAGGATTCATTAAAAATATTCAATTTCTCCACACCTTCAATAGGTCCATTAAAATCATTATTATCCATACGAACAGTAGGTGTTGCGGAGCATTTCGTCAGAAATATTGCATTAAAAATTAGCCAATATTTTATCATTTTATGAAACAAAATCCAAAATTCTATACCGAACAAAATCTAAATGAATACTAAATAGAGAGTGATCATTCATCATACTTGGGATTGCATGATTGCATGAGTTTTCTATGATCTATTGAAGAACGAAAACATTTGAAATGATTAGCCATGAGCCTCTACATTGAGTTCCAGATGTTCACAGTGGATAAAAACTGAAATATTTTGTAAACAAAAGTATTTATGAATCTGATTAGTCTACCGAACAGTTTTTTCCATCACAGAATTGTTACCATCACCGACCCCAATTAAAAAAATCCAATTAATTTAATTGTTTCCATTTTGTATTGTTGTTGTAATTTTTTTTTTTAATTGATTTTTATTTTGATTAAAAAATTATTGAAATCAATTAATTTTTATTTGAATATTATTCTTAATATTCAATTAATATTTTAACTGAAAAATATAGATAATATTTTGTCTGTGAATCTGAGATCCACAAATTCTCATATTGTAAGCAAATCACACATCTGAAGTTGGGCTAAATCTAACTTGGCTTCGTTTTTCAAGGATTATCTTTCTTTTGGTCTTCTACGTTAAACTTTTCCCAACTAAGTTCCATCTATGAACCACTGTTCAACAGAAAAAAATCTTATCAGTTATTATGTGTGTTATTTTCCATTATTGGGCGATATCTTAAATTAATATTGTTGGTGGTGAATCTGTTTATTTTTGCGCTCGTATACATTTTCTTTGTATTGAATATTTCAAATGAACTCAAAATTAAAATGCATAATAATTAAAATCCAATAAAACTTTCATCACAAGCCAATAATTAAGTAGCTCTCACCCGATGCCAATCTATACCATATACTCAGTGGAAGGTGACCATATACAAAATATATATGGGCAAAGGAACGGACAGACAGACAGACCGATAGTCTCTGCTCATGATGATTTTGTTTAAATTCATTTTACCCATACCCCCATTGGTATATATCTCTCTTGGTATTTGATATCAATAAAGTCTATAAAAATTAATGTTATTTTTTGAAATGACTTAATTAAAGTCCACCAGCATCGAGGATGATCATCATTGTCATCACAATGCACCAGCACCATAATATTCAAGCGTATATAAAAATCGTATTGAATTGTTTACAAATAATAAAATTAAATATTACAAATCAATACAGCAGGCTATATGGTGAATAGCCAACAGCCACCAAGTGAATTTAAAGAGAAACGAAACGGAAAGAGAGAAACGAAAGCGAAATGTCAAAGATTGTTGGAATATCTTAAAAAAGGGGGGTTCACATTGTTTGGATGGAAATAGAAGTGGACCCAAATATTGATTTTGGATTGAAAATATTATTTTTGTTTTGTTTTTCTGAATCGAGCAATAAATCAGTGTGAAAATGAAATTCTAAATAATCTATAAATAGACGAATCACGCGTAATGCAAATACTTATTAATATAACTCAAAGGGGGTTCACATGGTAGGTTAGCCTCTACAACGATTGACTTTGAAAACACAGTAAATTGTTATTTCTAATTTTGAATCACCCTACAAAAATAGATATTGACTTTTTGAGCTGTATTGCCGAATTGCTTCACCAAAATCCAATGTGTTGTCAGTGATGGAAAATAAAAACCTTATCCATCGGACCGTTTAAGCAACTTCGGGGCCATGCTCTGATTTAAAATTATGTTTCGCTACATAGCATAAAAGGTTTTGAAATACTCTCAGTTTATACTTGGCAATATTTCTTGACGTGCAAGTTGTCAAATACAGATAAATATAACCGTTTAACATACTTCGGGGACATAATGTGAAGGAATGTTATTTTGTACTACAGACTCTAAACTATTTTGCAAATCTCTTTTTTTTTTTTTTGTGTACTGACAAGAGTGTCTGCTATCAGTGATGGACAAGTAGGGCTGTATTATAATAACCAAAAGTTGACCTCTCACAAATTTAATGCTAAATAAAAAGATCAGACCATCTAACCAACTTCGGGGACAGGCTCTGTTTTAAAGTTTTCTTTTACTACAGACCTTAAAAGTCTTTGAACATCTGTTTGTTTATGTTTGATAATTTTCCTTGTTCCTAAGCCACTTGTCAATAATGGAAAAAAATTGGGTTATATAAATTATAACCAGAATTCGACCCCTCACATATATTGTGATAAATATAACAATCGGACCGTTTAACTTACTTCGAGGACATTCTTCGAGGAAATTTTATTTTTTTGTACTACAAACCAAAAAAGATTTTAAATCCCTTCTTGATTATGCTTTATAACAATAGGTTACACATATTTTAAACATAATTCGATTACTGCTAAATAGAATGATCAGACCGTTTAACCAACTTTGAGGACATGCTCTGATGTAAAGAGATATTTTACTACTACTTAGTAATGTTTCTTGTTCGCGTTTATGTTACATTTACTGATAAATAGAACTATCGAACCGTTTAACCTACTTCGGGGACATGCTTTGAAGAAAAGTTATCTTTTACTACAGACTATAAAAGGATTAAAAATCTCTTCGTTTGTGCTTGACAACAACGAGTTATAATATGTTAACCATAAGATGACCGCTCACAAATTTTCTGATAAATCGTTTAACCTACTTCGACGAAATGCTTTGCAAAAAATTATCCTTTACTGCAGACCATAAAGGTGTTGCAAATTTCTTCGTTTATGTTTGATAATAACGATCAGTGTTGGCAGTATTGGGGATTTCCCCCAAATTGGGGATACTTTTTCGTGAATGGGGACGGAATTTTAGAGTTGGGGACTTGGGGATTTGGAGGGAAATTTCCATAAATTTGGGGATTTTTGTGGAGATTCGAGAAATCGGTTTAATCTTTTTTAACAAAATTTTTAACAAAATTTTATTTCCATAGGAAATTTTATTGCTATAAAAAATTTTGTCAAAATTTTATTTCAATAAAAAAAAATTTGTCAAATTTTTATTTCAATAGAAAATTTTCCCAAATTTTATTTTTATAGAAATTTTGTCAAAATTTTATTTCTACAGAAAATTTTGTCAAAATTTTATTTCTACAGAAAATTTTGTCAAAATTTTATTTCTACAGAAAATTTTGTCAAAATTTTATTTCTATAGGAAATTTTGTAAAATTTTATTTATATAGAAAATTTTGTCAAAATTTTATTTCTACAGAAAATTTTGTCAAAATTTTATTTCTACAGAAAATTTTGTCAAAATTTTATTTCTATAGAAAATTTTCTCAAAATTTTATTTATATAGAAAATTTTGTCAAAATTTTATTTCTACAGAAAATTTTGTCAAAATTTTACTTCTATAGAAAATTTTGTCAATTGACAACTGCATCAAAATTATATTTCTATAGACATTTTTGTCACAATTTTATTTATATAGAAAATTTTGTGGAAATTTTATTTCTATAGAAAATTTTGTCACAATTTTATTTCCATAGACAATTTTGTCAAAATTTTATTTCTATGTACAACAATTACTTTAAATTTTTTTTTCCAAAATGCATTTCTCAAAATTTTATTTCTATGGAAAATTTTGTTAAAATTTTATTTCTATAGAAAAAATTTTGTCAAAATTTTATTTCTATAGAAAAATTTCTCAAAATTTTATTTCTATAGAAAATTTCCCCAAAACTTTATTTCAATGGAAAGTTTTGTCAAAATTTTATTTCTATAAAAAATGTTGTTAAATTTTTATTTCTATAGAAAATTTTGTTAAATTTTTATTTCTATAGAAAATTTTGTTAAATTTTTATTTCTATAGAAAATTTTGTTAAATTTTTATTTCTATAGAAAATTTTGTAAAATTGTTATTTTCATAGAAAATTTTCTCAAAATTTTACTTCTATAGAAAATTTTCTCAAAATTTTATTTCTAAAGAAAATTTTGTCAAAACTTTACTTCTATAGAAAATTTTGTAAAAATTTTATTTCTATAGAAATTTTTGTCAAAATTTTATTTCTATAGACAATTTTGTCAAAATTTTATTTCTATGTACAACAATTACTTTAAATTTTATGTCCATGTAGAAAATTTTTTCAAAATTTTATTTCTATGAAAAATTTTGTTAAAATTTTATTTCTATAAAAAAGTTTCTCAACATTTTAATGCTTTAGACATTTTTTTCAAAATTGTATTTTGATAGAAAATTTTGTCCAAATTTTATTTCTATGGACATTTTTGTCAAAATTTTATTTATATAGAACATTTTGTGCAAATTTTTTTCTATAGAAAATGTTGTTAAAATTTTATTTCTATAGAAAATTTTCTCAAAATTTTATTTCTATAGAAAATTTTCTCAAAATTTTATTTCCATAGAAAATTTTATCAATATTTTATTTCTATAGAAAATTTTCTCAAAAATTTTATTTCTATAGAAAATTTTCTCAAAATTTTATTTATATGGAAAATTTTGTCATAATTTTATTACTATAGAAAATTTTGTTAAAATTTTATTTCAATGGAAAATTTTCTCAAAATTTTATTTCAATATCAAAATTTCTCAAAATTTTATGTATATATAAAATTTTCTCAAAATTTAATTTATTTATAGAAAATTTTGTCATAATTTTATTTCCATAGAAAATCTTGTCAAAATTTTATATCTATAAAAAATTTTGTTAAATTTTTATTTCTACAGAAAATGTTGTAAAATTTTTATTTCTATAGAAAATGTTGTCAAAATTTTATTTCTATTAAAAAATTTCTAAAAAGTTTATTTGTATAGAAAATTAGGTCAAAATTTTATTTCTATAGAAAATTTTGTCCAAATTTTATTTCTATGGACATTTTTGTCAAAATTTTATTTATATAGAAAATTTTGTCGAAATTTTATTTCTATAGAAAATTTTTTCAAAATTTTAATTCTATAGAAAATTTTCTCAAAATTTTATTTCTATAGAAAATTTTCTCAAAATTGTATTTCTATAGAAAATTTTGTCAAAATTTTATTTCTTTGGAAGATTTTGTCAAAACTTTATTTATGTGGAAAATTTTGTCGAAATTTTATTTCTATGGAAAATTTTGTCAAATTTTTATTTATATAGACAATTTTGTCAAAATTTAATTTCTATAGAAAATTTTGTCAAAATGTTACTTTTATAGAAAATTTTGAAATGATTAAAGAAAAAAACCAACAATAGCAAAACAAAAAAAAATAAAATTTTCTCAAATTTTTATTTATATGGAGCCACCGTGGTGCTATGGTTAGCATGCCCGCCTTGCATACATAAGGTCGTGGGTTCGATTCCTGCTTCGACCGAACACCAAAAAGTTTTTCAGCGGTGGATTATCCCACCTCAGTAATGCTGGTGACATTTCTGAGGGTTTCAAAGCTTCTCTAAGTGGTTTCACTGCAATGTGGAACGCCGTTCGGACTCGGCTATAAAAAGGAGGTCCCTTGTCATTGAGCTTAACATGGAATCGGGCAGCACTCAATGATAAGAGAGAAATTCACCAATGTGGAATGTGTGGGTGGGAGCCACCGTGGTGCAATGGTTAGCATGCCCGCCTTGCATACACAAGGTCGTGGGTTCGATTCCTGCTATGACCGAACACCAAAAAGTTTTTCAGCGGTGGATTATCCCACCTCAGTAATGCTGGTGACATTTCTGAGGGTTTCAAAGCTTCTCTAAGTGGTTTCACTGGAATGTGGAACGCCGTTCGGACTCGGCTATAAAAAGGAGGTCCCTTGTCATTGAGCTTAACATGGAATCGGGCAGCACTCAGTGATAAGAGAGAAGTTCACCACTGTGGTATCACAATGGACTGAATAGTCTAAGTGAGCCTGATACATCGGGCTGCCACATAACCTAACCTAACCTAACCAATGTGGTATCACAATGGACTGAATAGTCTAAGTGAGCCTGATACATCGGGCTGCCACCTAACCTAACCTATATGGAAAATTTTTTCAAAACTTTATTTATATAGAAAATGTTGTCAAAATTTTATTTCTATGCAGAACAGTTACTTTAAATTTTATTTCCATATAGAAAATTTTCTCAAAATTTTATTTCTATAAAAAATTTATTAAAAATAGTGGAAATTTAATGAAGTACCTCTTTACAAAATCTACCAAAACATCAAAAATTCTACCAAACAATAGAAAATGTACCATTTCTGGTTCAATTCTACCAACTTTGGCAACGTGTTACCACCCAATTTTACTACTTGAATATTTAGAAGTAAATTTTCGTTCATAAACACAAAGTTACCGAACTCCCATTTTCATATCTCCAGCATTTGGAAGACTATCAACAGTCTCTTGTTGTTGTGGTTCGATTGCAGCTTGCTAAATTTGAGAAAAATTTAACTAATTTTTAATTTACTTTTTAAAGTATGCTTTATTAAAAAAAATGTATTGGGGATTTTTGTATGGAATTTAAGTTTAAATTGGGGATTTTTGGGGACGAAAACGTCATTATTTGGGGACAAGAGCCAGATAAATACTGGCAACACTGATAACGATTTACACATATTTTAAATATAAATAAACACCTCACAAATATACTAATAAATAGAACTATTGAACCGTTTAACCTACTTCGAGGACATGCTTTGAAGAAAAGTTATATTTTGTACTAAAGACTCTAAAAGGTTTTGAAATCCTTTTCATTTATGCTTCATAATAATGGATTACACATATTTTAAATATGACTCGAACCCTGGCCTGAACTTACTACAATCGGACCCTGTAACCTACTTCGAGGACAGGCTTTGAAGAAAAATTACTACAGACCATACAAGGGGTTTTCAAAACTCATTGTTTACCAGTTTAGTTATCAATAACGAAACGTAGAAATTTGTATAACCACAACCAACATCCAGATGATGAAAATCGTAATATAGCTTAGTCAAGCTTTTATTTTACAAGGGGTCATCTTTTATATCGAGAATCCTGGTCGTAATCCCAGACTAGCATAACATAATTTTTTCATCGAACCACTTATCTGTTTTGTAGCACTTATGATATTTCTGTCTAATTTACAACTTCTCCTAAAGATGGCGCACATTGTAAGTGACATTAAATAAACAATCACTTAGCATTCTGTGATATTACATATGTTCAGCAGTTTAGATATTACTATGTATTAGTAATAATTCTATGTCAACAGACACTTTGATCAAAAAAATACATAAAAGGAAGCTGTGAACCATCTTCACATCCATCTATCTAATAGACATATATACATTTAAGATCAATTTATGGTATCATGTGAACAACCCATATACTTCACACTACATCGGGGACAACATGTAATGAATTATGGAGAATTATCTTGTTAGACACACACACACATATCTCTGCATATAATATAATAATTTATATAGACATTTCAAACATCTACATCTAGTTCTTTATATGTATGTGTATGTTCGTTCATGTGGTTTCTCACCTACTATGCATGTATGGACAACAAACTGGCTAACACGCATGTAACCATATAATTAAATTCTCAGAAACATCCAACAAATTTCCAACAAAAATTCTGGTGTAAAACATCGGTGTATGTGTGTAATAAATTTCTCCTCAAGTTTATTGCAAACATTATTTAACAGGTTCACATGCATTAAGAAGGGGTTGTCTCAGAAGCTTGTGTGATATTATCAACGAGAGTTGTAAACGATGTCACTTTGATAACTAATATTGCTAAGACAATTACTTAGAATCCATTGATCAAGGACGGCTAAGAAACTTTATTTTTGTTGGCTATAATTTTATCTCAATATGGTTCTGGTACAAGGCAAATTGTAGGTGTTAAGGTAGTGTAGATATACATCAACTTAATCTAAAGCGATAACATCAAAACAAGACTTTTATAAAATTGAAATGTCCCCAAACATATAGAAAACTTATCAGTAAAGCAACTTTGAAAATACTTGTTGATGAACTTTCCTGATTTTTCAATATTTTATCGATTTCTTTATGATAGCCAGAAATATATGCATTAAAGACTTTAAAATCAAAAACATCTTTTTCACAATTGAAATGTCCCCAAACATATAACAACGGTGAAAACACGATGCTATATTGAGTCAAACATATAGAAAAATTATCAGTACACAAAAACTTTGGAAATATTTCTTGATGAACATTCCTGATTTTTGAACCTTTTATCGATTTCATTATGATAGCAGCATAGTCTATAAAATAAAAAACAACTTTTTCACACTTGAAATGTCCCCAAACATATAATAAATGGTTAAGCTACACTTGTAGTTTAGTCAATGCATGGTTTTAAGCTGAAATCAAAAACAACAAAATGATTGAAGAATAAACCAACAATAACAAAACAAAACTTGATGATTTTTTTTTGTCAATTCGTTAGGATAGCCCGAAATATAAATCAAAAACGACTTTGTCAAAATTGAAATGTCCCCAAACATATATCAACGGTAAAGACACGATGCTATTTTAAATGAATTATAAACTTTTTATTTTAGATTAATCACTGCGTTAATATTTTTCTGGGTATAAGATTCATAATGAGTTTGAAAATAGATTGTACTATTTTGGGGACATTTGACATTATTTGGTAAATTTTTTATATACAATGTTATAGTCGAAAATTGTTAACAGAAAAATTTGCAAATATATGTTACATTCATGAATTTTTAATTTTTGAAACGTTTTGTTAATGCGCTTAAATGTTGCGCATTATAGTATATTTTTTGATAGCAACAAATTTTGGGGACATGACAAGGGAAAATATTTTTATTGAGAAAGTTATAGTCCAAAATGGTCAACAATAGAATTTGAATATATTTGTTACATTCCTGAATTTTTAGTTTCGAATCGATTTATTTATGTGCCTAAATGTATGCACTAAGGACGACAGTATAATTAGCAACAAATTTTGGGGACATGCCTACGGAAATTTTTTTATAAAAAAAAAATATTAGAAACACGTTAATAGTTAAGAGACCTATATTGATACCAATTTAGATAAATACGTGGCTGGTTCAATAAGTATTTAGTCACACCACTTAAGGCCATGGTATATTATATTGTTTTGACGACTTATGAAGGACATATATTTTGGGGACATATAAATGTGGTTTCTTAAACATCTTTGTAAACAAGTGTAAATCATTATTTTTAAAGCGATTTGGGTTTTAAAATGCCTTTTGGTTAAAACACCTCGAAGGATGGCTCTGAATTGTACCATTTATTAAACTTTATAAAATTTTTCTGAGTATCAGTTGTTTACAAACCAATTTTAAAAATTGGATATTTTCCCTATTTTGGGGACATTGAAGTTTGGGGGGAAATATTCTTAATCCCAATTGGCATATTTACGAAAGCACCTAAATATATGCACCAAAAATATAATAAATGGTTGGTATATCGCTTTAATGACATTTTTTGGGAAAATTAATAAATACTTATTTATAAACAACTTCATGTATGATGAATAGTCCAGAAATATAACAAATTGAGTTTTGTTTCTTAGTATTCAAACGTTAAACATTGAATTAAACGCGAATTTCATTTTAAAATACCTTTTTATAGAAATATATCGGTCATTGGCATAGAATTACACAATTTTTGATTTGTGCATTTTTGTTTTCTTTCAGATTATCAGGTTTTTATAAAAGTTTTTGAAAATAAATAAATTTTGCTATTTTGGGGACAAGCATAAGTCTGTTATGTTAAAAAAAAAATTAAAAATATGAGGAGAATATTTTTTTTATTGCTAATTGAAAAATTTACAACAGCGCCTAAATGTATGCATCCAAAATATTATAAAGTTTTGGTATATCATTTGAGGGCATTTCTTGCAAACTGCGATACACATAGAAAATATTGGTTTAGGATAGACATTTAAAATTTCATTTGTTATCATTAAAAAACTTGGAAGAGAATCTAAAATTTACATACATTCCGAAAACCATTCGCGTTTCTCCAAAAAACTCATTATTAATCCCAGTTTTCTACATTTGCACATACTTTGGGGACATGGTGATACTAAGCAGATATAGAATTTATTTAAAACAAAATTGGGACATGCCTGCTGGAAGAAGTTCTAGAGCTCAAAGTGTTCAAATTTGGAGAACTTATATCCAATATAATAATTTTTTTGATACATTTTGGAGAACAGTGAAAATTGTGTTACTTTGGGGACATTAAAAAATATTTATTGAGGTAAAGTCATTAAATTGGAAGATTCCTTCTTCGACTTGTATTTTCGGAAGGTTTTTTTAGACAGCAGATGTGCATACACGAAGGAGTTCTAGAGCTTAAAGTATTTAAATTTATGGAACTTAAATGCAATCTAGTATTTTGAGATATATTTTTGAGTCCAGAAAAAAATATGTTACTTTGGGTACATTCAAAAATATTCATTAAATTCGTAGACTCCTTCTTCGAATAAACTTTTTGGGGAAATTACTTTCTTAGTCAGCAGATGTGCATGAGTTCCATATAAACCTATTTCCATTTATAATTTGTGATCATATGAAATATGTTATTGGTGACATTTTAGTCTGCAGTTTTGAATTTGTCTATATTAGAAAAGTTTAGTGTAATGACAATTTTATAAAAATTCTCATGTGAAGGAAATTATTTTCTTCATATGTCTTAGGGATGTGCTTCCGCTAAGTTTGGGGACAGAAAAACTTTGTTATTTCGCGGACATAAAAATATTGAGGAATATACATGTTATTTAAAATCCATTATTATGAATGATTTTTTTGAAAAAAATACAGAGTTTATTTTAACAGAGAAAGTTTGGGGACATGATTATAAAAGTTCATGCCCCACGCAATATGTTGACATTTCGGGGGCATTATTTCGGAGACATTTCTTGAAGATGTAGCAGCTATTTAAACAAAATGGATGAATGATTTTTTTGAAAATGTCGGGGACCTGCTAGCAAGAAAAAAAGTATAAAGGTTAGTTTAACACAGAAAGTTTGGGGACATGACTAAGAAAGCTTACGTCCCAATGCAATGTGTTAATATTTCGGGGGCATTATTTTGGAGACATTTTTTAAAGACAGCTAATTAAAAACAAGTATATACAGTAATAAGTTCGGCCGGGCCGAATCTTAAATAACCACCACCATGAACCAAATATTAGGGTTTCCTTTGAAATTTCAGGAGGACTTGAGGACACTTCCCGAAGATAAATTTAAAGATTTCACCTATTCTGGATTTATAAGAACCATTTTTGTTTGAGTTTTAGAGGAATCATTAACATCTCTTGTAAGTGTGCAAGAATATTATAAAATAACGTCTTGATTTGAAATCTTAAATCTGTAGAAGTAAAATCTGGAAATTTTACATTGAGTTTCAAGCAATTTTCATGATCAGTGCGTATTCTACACCCTCAAGAAGTGAAGTCGGTCTATATGGAAACATTACCAAATGGACCGATAAAAACTTAATCCGATACACGTTTTTGTGAGCCTAAAATACCAGAATATTTACAATTTCAGGCAAATCAGATAAAAACTACGGTTTCAAGAAACCCACGGAGTTAAATCGGGAGATAGTTGTTATGGGGACCATACCAAAATATGGACCGATACTCACCGTTTTCGGCACACCTCTTTATGACCCGAAAATACCTCTAAATTTCCAATTTCAGGCAAATGGGATAAAAACTTCGGATTCTAGAAGCCCAAGAAGTAAAATCGGGAAATCGGTCTATATGGGGGCTATACCAAAACATGGACCGAAACTCACAATTTTTGGCACACGTATGTGTGGTCCTACAATACCTCTAGATTTCCAATTTGAGGCAAATTGGATAAAAACTGCGGTTTCTATAAGTCCAAGAAGTAAAATCGGGAGATCGGTTTATATGGGGACCATACCAAAACATGGACCGATACTCACAATTTTTGGCACACGTATTTGTGGTCCTACAATACATCTAGATTTCCAATTTTAGGTAAATTGAATAAAAACTGCGATTTCTATAAGCCCAAGAAGTAAAATCGGGAGATCGATCTATATGGGGGCTATACCAAAATATGGACCGATACTCACAATTTTTGGCACACGTATTTGTGTTCCTACAATACCTCTAGATTTCCAATTTCAAGTAAATTGAATAAAAACTGCGGTTTCTATAAGCCTAAGAAGTAAAATCGGGAGATCGATCTATATGGGGGCTATACCAAAATATGGACCGATACTCACCATTTTTAGCACACCTCTTTATGGTCATAAAATACCTCTAGATTTCAAATTTCAGGCAAATTGGATGAAAGCTACGATTTCTATAAGCCTAAGAAGTAAAATCGGGAGATCGGTCTATATGGAGGCTATACCAAAACATGGACCGATACTCACCATTTTTGGCACACCTCTTTATGGTCATAAAATACCTCTAGATTTCAAATTTCAGGCAAATTGGATGAAAGCTACGATTTCTATAAGCCCCAAGACCCCAAATCGGGAGGTCGGTTTATATGGGGACTATATCAAAACCTGGACCGATATAGCCCATCTTCGAACCTAACCTGTCAAGACAAAAGACGAGTTTGTGCAAAATTTCAGCACTATTGTTTCATTATTGAAGACTGTAGCGTGATTACAACAGACAGACAGACGGACAGACGGACATCGTTATATCGTCTTAGAATTTCTCCCTGATCAAGAATATATATACTTTATATAATCGGAAATCGGTATTTCGATGTGTTACAAACGGAATGACAAACTTATTATGCCCCCGTCACCATTCTATGGTGGTGGGTATAAAAATGGAGACATGATTGTGCAGAGGATTTATGCATAATATAAAGAAACAATATTTTGGGGACATGCTTGGGGACATGTTTTGAGGACATGACGAAATTATACGTAATCAATGTACTACCTTAGTATATTGTTTTGTCGAAATATGAAGGACATATATTTTGGGGACATATACATTTGGTTTCTTAAACATCTGGAAAGGGTCACTAGGCCTTTCTTAAACATCTGGAAAAGGTTGTATTTAGCACGATGACTTGAACTGGATGGGTATACTAGTGGCCCTATATGAACTGCAGAGACGAGGGACCCTTATGGCAACAATTAATCTCCACTAATAGCGCAATTTTTATTATATTAAATTTTTGATGTCCAGCATTCTCCACTGAGGCGACTCAACGCCGTAACAAAAATCTCCACTTTTCGAAAATTCAAACAAATTCCAAGTTTAATATTAGATATCTTTGTTTCTCTCTATTTTACCCTTCCATTTTACCACGCTTTATATTTGTGCATTATAATTTAATGTGGAAATTTTGATTATTCTTCCCCTTCCACTTCACAAAAATGTTTCCATGTTTGTGGCAAGTACATGCCTGTTTTATTCTGCCTGCTTTGCGATACTGCTCTTCGTAATGTCGTGTTCTAAATTATGTTTGACAATATGTTTAGCTAATTATAATTTTCATTAAATTTTCTCTGCTCTTAGAGCATGAAAATGAAAGATGAAAATTTAAATAAAAAAAAAAAAAAAAAAAAAAAAAAACGAGAAATGAAATTATGGCGATGATTGTTATTACATTTGTGTTTCTTTCTAAATGTATGTCTTTATTATGAATAATTTTTGGACATCGTAAGTATACACAATGGTGAAAAATGAGACCAAGTATTAAACAATTTTCAATATATGGGGCAAATGCAAAAAAAAAAATAAATAAATAAATAAATAAATAAAATAAGAAGTAACATAAATTATATTAAATTTCAATAATATTAAATTAATATTCAATAAATGAAAAAAAAAATTAAATTCAATTAATATTTCCCCTTGCCGAGCCCATTGTGCATTAGGCAACGACAAACCAAACCGCATTGGAGATAGCCCCACTGAAAACCGAAAAATTCACACGTTCCATTTACATTCAACGTGGCAACGACAATTGTAGATTTTTCTTTCGAAAGAAAAACAAACACATGAAAAATGCCACAACAACCACAAAATTGTAATTGACGCATGCTTTATTCTTTTCATGATTTATTTTCTTTTTTGTGGCCTCTTGGATGCCTCCAAATCCATAAAAAATAAAACAACATTTCTACGTAATATGCTCTAAAATTAAATGGTGTCATTTATGATGATATTAATGGTCATTTGCTGTCAATGGGATTTAAATTTGGTCATAGGAGCGAAGAATAGGCACAAGATTTTAATATGGGAAGTGGAAGTTAACTTGAAATGAAGTTAAAGGGCAAATTAGTGTAAAATCCCAAAAAGTTTGACAATTCTTAGAGAAATATAAAAAACTCAAAATTTAAGGAGTAATATAAAAAAAAATTACGAGAAATTTTTCAATGGATTTCTTAGAAAGGCCAATCTCACACCAACGGGTACAGGCAATGTTATTTTGATGACAGTGATTAATTTTGACACAATGCCATTGCACGGCATTAATTCTCTAGTAAATTGATTAGCGATGGCAACATTCTTTTGTATTTGACAAATAAAAATGCCTCTACTGAATTTTGTTTTGTGGAAATGTTGGATTTTTAAATATCAATCTCAACAAAACGAGATTAGCATGTGGAAATACAAAACAACTGTTTTCTAAATGATTTTACCTTTTCAAAACACTATACAAAATCAGTAATGAAATGCAATCACTAAATACACATTATACAACAACAGTCACGAATGCTTATCATATTTTGAAAAAATTGTCTTTAGAAATAAAATTTTGAGAAATTTTTCCATAGAAATAAAATTTTAAGAAAATTTTCTATAGAAATAAAACTTTGAGAAAATTTTCTATAAAAATAAAATTTTGAGAAAATTTTCAATAGAAATAAAATTTTGAGAAAATTTTCAATAGAAATAAAATTTTGAGAAAATTTTCTATAGAAATAAAATTTTAAGAAAATTTTCTATAGAAATTAAACTTTTGAGAAAATTTTCTATAGAAATAAAATTTTGAGAAAATTTTCTATGTAATTAAATTTTGAGAAAATTTTCTGTAGAAATAAAATATTGAAAACATTTACTATAGAAATACAAATTTTGACAACATGTTCTATAGAAATATATATTTTTTTAATTTTTCTATAAATTTAAATTTTGACAAAATTTTCTATCGCAATAAAATTTTGAGAAAATTTTCTATAGAAATAAAATTTTGAGAAAATTTTCTATAAAATAAAGTTTTGATAAAATTTCAATGGAAATGCAATTTTTACAAAGTTTTCTAAAGAAATAAAATTATGGAAAAATTTTCTATAGAAATAAAATTTTGCAAAAATTTTCTACAGAAATAAAATTTTGACAATTTTTTTCTATAGAAATACAATTTTGAAAAAAAAATCTATGGAAATAAAATTTTATGAAAATTTTCTTTAGAAATAAAACTTTGCAAAAATTTTCTATAAAAATAAAATTTTGCCTAATCTACAGAAATACAATTTTGACAAAATTTTCTATAGAAATAAAATTTTAACAAAATTTTCTATAGAAATAAAATTTTGACAAAAAATTTTATACAAATAAAATTTTGATCAAAATTTTCTATAGAAATAAAATTTTGAGAAAATTTTGTATAGAAATAAAATTTAAACATTATTATTATTATTTTGATTTCAGCTTAAGACCATGAGTTGTCTAAACCACAAAAGTACCTTAGCCAATAGAGGAAACGTAGAAAATTTCTATAAAAATTTCGTCTGAAACAAAATTTGTGAATATTGTCTGCAATAAAATTTTGCAAAAATCTTCTACAGAAATAAAAATTTTCAAAAATTTTCTATAGCAACAAAATTTGGTATAAAAAAATGTAGACAAACTTTTCTAAAAATTGCGAAAATTTTCTATAGAAATAAAATTTTGCAAAAATTGTCTATAAAATAAACTTTTGACAAAATTTTCTATAGAAATAAAATCTACGAAAATTGCATAGTAATTAAAGCTTCTATAAAAGAAAAAAATTTGCGAAATTCTTCTATAAAAGAAAAAAATTTGCGAAAATTTATAAGAAAATTTTCTATAGAAAACATAATTTTTATAAAAATAAAATGTTGCAAAACTTTTCTATAGAAATAAAATTTTAAGAAAATTGTCTATAGAAATAAAATTTTGGAAAAATTGTCTATAGTAATAACATTTTGCATAAATTTTTCTATACAAATTTTGACAAAAAGTTATATAGAAACAAAATTTTTTATAAAATGTTCTATCGAACTAATGTTTTGAAAACCATCAAATGTTGCAAAAATTTTCTACAGAAATAACATTTTGCAAAAAATTTTTTATAGAAATAAATTTTTACTCAAATCTTTTATAGAAATCAATTTTTGCTAAAATCTTTTCTATAAATAAAATTTTGAGAAAATTTCTATAAAACAGAAATGATGCAAAATTTTTTATAGAAACCAAATGTTGCGAAAATTTTCTATAAAAATAAAATGTGCGAAAATTTTCTATAAAAAAAGAAAAATTTATATAGAAATAAAGTTTTAAAACACTTTGCTATAAAAATTAAATTTGGAAAAAAATCTATGGAAATGAACATTTATAAACATTTTCTATAAAAACAAAAATTTTGACAAAACTTTCTAAAAAACTTAAATTTTGAAAAAATTTCTATAGAAATAAAACGTTTGACAACATTTTCTGAAGAAATAAAATTTTTAGAAAATTTTCTATAAATTTTAATTTCGACAACATTTTAAGGAAATTTTCTATAGAAATAAAATTTTGACTAAATTTTCTATAGAAATATAATTTTGACAAAATTTTCTATAGAAATAAAAATTTTGACAAATCTTTCTAAAAAAATTAGATTCTGACAATATTTTCTATAGAAATAAAATTTTAACAAAATTTTCTATAGAAATAAATTTTAACAAAAATTTTCTATAGAAATAAATTTTGATCAAATTTTCTAAAAAAATAATATTTTGAGCAAATTGTCCATAGAAATACAATTTTGACAAAATTTTCTAAAGAACTAAAAATTTGCATAAATTTTCTATAGAACTAAAAGTATGCAAAAATTGCCTATAGTTAAAAATTTTTAACAAAATTTTCTGTAAAAATAAAATGTTGACAAAATTTTCTATAGAAATAAAGTTTTGACAAAAAATTTCTACAGAAATAACATTTTGACAAAAATGTCTATGGAAACAACATTTGGTACAATTTTCTATAGAAATAAAAATTTGAGAAAATTTTCTATAGAAGTAAAAATTTTAGCAACATTTTCTTTAGAAATGCAAATTTTGACAGCATGTTCTATTGAAATAAATTTTATAGAAACATTTCTATAAATTAAAATTTTGACAAAATTTTCTATAGAAATAACGTTTTGAGAAATTTTGCTATAGAAATAACATTTTGACAAAAATTTCTATACAGATACAATTTTGATTAAAATTTTGACAAAATTTTCTAAAGAAATAAAGTTATGCAAAAATGTTCTATAAAAATTACATTATGCAAAAATTTTCGATGGAAATAAAATTTTGCAAAAATTTTAGAAAAATTTTCTGTAGACATACATTTTTACAAAAGTTTTTTATAATGTTAAATTTTGTAAAAATAAACTGTTCACAAAGTTTTCTGTAGCAATAACATTTTGACAATATTTTCCATAGAAATAAAATTTTAACAAAATTTTCCATAGAAATAAAATTTTGACAAAATTTTCTACAGAAGTAAAATTTTGACAACATTTTCTACAGAAATAAAATTTTGACAAAATTTTCTACAAAAATAAAATCTTGAAATAATTTTCTATAGAAATTAAATTTTGTAAAAATTGTCTATATAAATAAAATTTTGGAAAAAAATTCTATAGAAACAACTTTTTACAAAAGTTTTCTATAAAATAAAATTTTGCAAAAATAACATTTTCACAAAATTGTCTATATAAATAAAATTTTGACAAAATTTTCCATAGAAATAAAATATTGGCAAAATGTTTTATAGAAATAAATTTTTGCGAAATTGTTCTGTAGAAATAAAATTTTCTACTGAAATACAATTTTGTCAAATTTTCTAAAGAAATAAAATGTTGACCAAATTTTATATAGAAATACATTTTGGACAAAATTTTCTATAGAAATAAAATTTTGATAAACCTTTGGCAAAAAATTCGAATAAAATCAAATTTTAACAAGCAATTCCTATAGAAGTAAAATGTTGACAAAAAATTTCTACAGAAATAAAATTTTGCAAAAATTTTCTATAGAAATAAAGTTTTGACAAAATTTTCTATAGAAATAAATTTTTTATAAAATTTTCTATAGATGTAAAAATTTTGAGAAAATTTTCTATAGAAGTAAAAATTCTAAGAAAAATTTTCTGTAAAAATAAAATTTTGTAAAAATATAATTTTCACATAGTTTCCTATAGAAACAAAATTTTCTATAGAAATAATTTTTTTGACCAAATTTTCTTTGGAAATGAAATTTGCTCACAGAAATATTTGCCTAAAAATAAAATTTTCCAAAATCTTCCAAAAAAATTTGTTTTTTGAAATTAAATTTTGAACCGTATTTTCTATAGAAATAAATTTTTACCAACATTTTTTATAGAAATAAAAATTTTTGCAAAATTTTCTATAGAAATAAAATTTTGACAAAATTGTCTATAGAAATAAAATTTTGACCACATTTTTTATAGAAATAAAATTTTGACAAAATTTGCTATAGAAATAAAATTTCTACAAAATTTTCTATAGAAATAAAATTTTGACAAAATGTTCTTTAGAAATAAAATTTTTCTGACAGAGTTTTGCATAGAAATAAAATTTTCCAAAATCTTCCAAAAAAAATTTGTTTTTGGAAATTAAATTTTAGAAAAATTTTCAAAAGAAATAAAATTTTACCAACATTTTTTATAGAAATAAACATTTTTGTAAAAATTTTCTATAGAAATAAAATTTTGACAAAATTTTCTATAGAAATAAAATTTTGACAAAATTTGCTATAGAAGTAAAAATTTTAAGAATTTTTTGTTAGAAATAAAATTTTGACAAAATTTTCTATAGAAATAAAATTATGTAACAATATAATTTTCACAAAGTTTCCTATAGAAACAAAATTTTCTATAGAAATAAATTTTTGTCAAAATGTTCTTTAGAAATAACATTTTTCTGACAGAGTTTTGCATAGAAATAAAATTTTCCAAAATCTTTGAGAAAATTTTGTTTTTGGAAATTAAATTTTGGAAAAATTTTCTACAGAAATAAAATTTTACCAAAATTTTTTAAGGAAATAAAAATTTTACCAATATTTTTTATAGGAAAAAAATGTTTGACAAAATTTTCTATAGAAATAAAATATTGACAAAATTTTCTATAGCAATAAAATTTTGACAAAATTTTCTATGGAAATAAAATTTTGCAAAAATTTTCTATAGAAATAAAATTTTGCAAAAATTTTCTATAGAAATAAATTTTGACAAAATTGTCTATAGAAGTAAATTTGCATAATTTGAATAAGTAATAAAATTTTGCAAACATTTTCTAAAGGAAAAAAAATTGCAAACATTTTCTATAGAAATATTCTATATATAGATAAAGCTTGTTTATTTCTACGAAAAAAAAATCGTTGTTACGTTCCGTGTTTGTGAAAATAATTTTCCAATTTCTTTTCCCCTTTTCATTTATTTATGATTTTCAAATGAGCATGTTACTACGAAAAATACTTGGAATTTCCACAAAACATGAAAAACTGTAACAAAGTTAAATACATCGTTGTTGTCGTGGCTTTCGTTTCTTTTTTTAGCTAGTGGTTATCCTTTGTTATCATATACTCCTTGGGAGGAACAAAAAGTAATCCATGATGAGAGATGGTGGAAAACCCCTCCCACTAGAAACTTTTCGGTTCTTATTGTTGTGTAATAAAATATTTGGAAAATAAACCTTATTTGGTTTACTTATTTTTCCGAGGTAATCTTGTGTGGAAAATCTACTTAAGCTATTTGCTGAAAGCGATATGGTGAGTGGGGGAGTACTTCAATACCACCTACATATCCCCACATACTGGTAGAGTCCTTGACGTCTAGTTGGGAAATAGAATACAGAATTGTGTACAATATTATACTTGTACTAAACTCAGGTAGCCGGTGAGAAAAAAAAACAACGTCAACAGCAGATAAATTTTTCACAAATAGTTTAACACAATACAGGTCACTATTACTACGAAAAAGACCTTTATTACACGATGGATAGAGGACCTTTATAAGGATCTACCAACAGCTTGGCCTTTTCGTTTTTTTTTTTATTCTTAAAACATTTGCCTTAGGAAAGGCCCTTTAAAGGCAAGTTCTTTGCTTTTTTCCCCACCTTCTGAAACATAATCCTTCTTGGTATTCTTCACATATTTCCTTTTTTTTGTGGTTATCCTTTTCCTTGTCGTCCAAATGCATTGGCTTTGACGTTGAATGCAATCCTCCTTGATTGGTTTGTCTGTTTATTCGCTTTTGGTTTTCGTGCAGTTGTTATTTTCGTTCGATAATGGAAGTATCCATGTTAGGATACATTTTACTGTTAAAAATAGTTTTTGCCTGTTTGCCGATAAGCATGGTAAATGGACTTTGAAAATTATATCATGAGAAATGGTAGGAAGAAAGTGTGTGATCAATATTTTTAAATTGCAACATTTAAAACGAGTTGAATGAATTTTTTGGTAACAAGGCATAGATATTTTTCTTAGAAATTTATTTCTATAGGAGATTTTCGTAAAAGAACATTTTCACAAAACTTTATTTCTATAGAAAATTTTTCAAAAATTTTTCTTTACTTTATTTCTATAGAAAAATTTGCAAATTTTTTTCTATAGAGAAATGTTATCAAAATTTTATTTATAAGAAATTTTTATCATATTTCTTCTGTTATTATCAAAATTTTATTTCTGTTGAAAATTTTGTCAAATTTTTATTTCTATAGAAAATTTTTGGACAAGTTTATTTGTATCGAAAATTTTTGCATTATTTTAATTTTATATAAAATGTTTACACAATTTTATTTCCACACAAAATTTTTGCAAAATTTTTGTTCTACAGAAAATTTTTGCAAAATTTTATTTCCATATACAATTTTTTGCAAATTTTTTTTCCAAATAAATTTTTTTTTAAATTTTTGTTCTATAGAAAATTTTTGCACAATTTTATTTTTAGAAAAAAAATATTTGCACAATTTTATTTTTACAGAAAATGTTTGCAATATTTTATTTCCATAGCCAATATTTCCAAAATTTTATTTCTCTAGAATTTTTTTTTTGTAAAATTTTATATCTCCAGAAAATTTTGCCCAATTGTTTTTCTATAGAAAAATTTGTCAATTTATCTCTATAGGAAATTTTGTCAACATTTATTTCTAAAGAAAATTTTTGTTAAAATTTTATCAAAATTTTATTACTATAGAAAAATTTTTTTCACAATCTTACTTCTATAGGAATTTTTTGTCAAAATTTGATTTTATGCGAATTTTTTATCAAAATTTTATTTCTGTAGAAAATTTTATCGAAATTTTATTTCTATAGAAAAATTTGTCAAAATTGTGTCAAAATTTTATTTCTATATAAAATTTTGTCTACATTTTATTTCTATAGAACAATTTCGCAAAAATTTATTTCTATAAAACATTTTGCCAAAATTTTATTTCTATAGGACAATTTCGCAAAGATTTATTTCTATAAAACATTTTGTAAAAAATTTTATTTCTATGGAAAATTTTGTCAACATTTTATTTCTATATTTAAAAAATTTTATTTCTAAATTTTGTCTAAATTCTGTCAAAAATTTATGCAAACATTTCTTTTTTACAGAAAGTTTTATATCTATAGAAAATTTTCGTAATATTTTATTTCCATGAACTTGAAACTTTTGACAATTTTTATTTCTATAGAAAAATTTGCCAAAATTTTAGTTATGTAGAAATTTTTTTCAAAATTTTGTTCCTGTAGAAAATTTTGGCAAATTTTATTTCTTTGGGAAGTTTTGTCAAAATTTTATTTCTATATAAAAATTTGTCAACATTGTATTCCTGTAGAAAATTTTTGCAAATTGTATTTCTATATAAAATGTTGTCAAGATTGTATTCCTGTAGAAAAATTTTTTCAAAATTTTATTCCTGTATAAAATTTTGCCAATATTTTTTTCCCATTTTGCCACAAAAATATTTCTAAAAATTTTGTTAAAATTTTATTTCTACAGTATTATTTTTGTTAAAATTTTATTACTATAGAAAATTTTGTCTAAATTATAGTTTTATAGAAATTTTGTCTAAATTTGATTTTGTCTAAATTTTATATCAATAGAAAATTTTGTCAAAATTCTATTTCTGTAGAAATTTTGTGAAAATTTTATTTCTATAGAAATTTGATCGCTATAGAAAATTTTGATCGCTGTAGAAAATTTTGTCTAAATTTTATTTCTATGGAAAATTTTGTCAAAATTTATTTATTATAGAAAATTTTCTCAAACGTTTATTTCTATAGAAAATATTGTCAAAATTTTATTTCTATATAAAATTTTGTCAAAATTTTATTTTTATAGAAAACTTTGCCAAAATTTTATTTCTATTAAAAATTTTGTTAATATGTCAATTCTATAGAAAAATTTGTCAAAAATTTATTTCAATAGAATATTTAGACAAAATTTTATTTCTATAAAAAATCTTGACAAAATTTTATTTCTATAAAAATTTTTGTCAAAATTTTATTTCTTTAGAAAATTTTGTCACAATTTTATTTCTATCGAAAATTTTGTCAAAATTTTTTTCTATAGAAAATTTTCTCAAAATTTTATTTCTTTAGAAAATTTTACCAAAATTTTATTTCTATTGAAAATTTTACCAAAATTTTATTTCTATAGAAAATTTTGTCAAAATTTTATTTCTATAGACAATTGTGTCACAATTTTATTTCTATAGAAATATTGTCAATTTTTTATAGAATAGTTCGTAAACTTTTTTCTATTGAAAATTTTGTTCAAATTTTAATTCTATAGAAAACTTTTTTATTATTAACATTTTATTTCTATAGAAAATTTTGTGAAAATTTATTTTTTATAGAAAAAGTTTTACAAAATTTTATTTCTACAGACAATTTTGTCAATATTTTATGTCTATAAAAAAGTTTGTCAAAATTCTATTTCTGTAGAAATTTTGTCTAAATTTTATATCTAAAGACATTTTTTCAAAATTTTATTTCTATACAAAATGTTGTCAAATTTTTTCTTCTATACAAAATATTGACAGAATATAATTTCTGTAGAAAATTTGGCTAAATTTTATTTTTATAGAAAATTTTTTCAAAAATTTTATTCTATACAAAATTTTGTTAAAATTTTATTCCATACAAAATTTTGTTAAAATTTTAATTCTATAGAAATTTTTTTAAGATTTATTTTCTATAGATAAGTTTCACAAAATGTTATTTCTATAGATAATTTAAGCAAAATTTTATCTTTGTAGACAATTTTCGAAAATTTTCAGTTTTACAGCAAATTTTCGTTAGAAAATTTTTCAAAATTTTATTTCTATAGAAAATTTTTTCAAAATTTTATTTCTATAAATTAAAAAATTTTATTTCTAAATTTTGTCTAAATTCTGTAAAAAATTTATGCAAAAATTTATTTTTGCGGAAATTGTTATATCTATAGAAAATTTTCGTAATATTTTATTTCCATGAACTTGAAACTTTTGACAATTTTTATTTCTATAGAAAAATTTGCCAAAATTTTAGTTCTGTAGAAAATTTTGTCAAAATTTTATTCCTGTAGAAAATGTTGGCAAATTTTATTTCTCTATGAAGATTTGTCAAAATTTTATTTCTTTATAAAATTTTGTCAACATTGTATTCCTGTAAAAAATTTTGGCAAATATTATTTCTATATAAAATTTTGTCAAGACTGTATTCCTGTAGAAAATTTTTACCAATATTTTTTCCCCATATAAAATTTTATCAATAAATTATTTTTAAAAATGTTGTTAAAATTTTATTTCTATAGAATTTTTTGTTAAAATATTATTGCTATAGAAAATTCTCTCGAAATTTTATTTCTATAGAAAATTTAGTCAAACTTGTATTTCCTTAGGAATTTTTTATTAAAATTTTATTTCTATAGAAAATTTTATTAAACTTGTATTTCTTTAGAAATTTTTATTAAAATTTTATATCTATAGAAAAAATTTTCAAAATTTTATTTCTATAGTAAATTTTATCGATTTTGTTTTTATTGCAAGTTATTAATAAAATTTTATTTCTTTAGAAAATTTTTATCAAACTTTTATATCTATAGAAATTTTGTCAAAATTTTATTTGTACAGAAAATTTTTTTATTGGAATTCTAGAAAATATTTTTTCATAATATTAGATTTATAGAAAAATTATTCAACATTTTATTTCTATAGCAAATAATAAAAATATAAAAATAATAAAAATATAATAATAAAAATAAATTTATTAAATTTAATAAAGTTTTAAATTAGTGCTGATTATAGCTATTCATTGCTATCCGAAAACCAATTAATTATGGAATACTATTGCCTTTTGGCGATTTTTCTCCAATTTACTAGACCATCCAATGATAAGATAAACGAACCCATGGGAAATATTTTTGGTTTTGTTTTTTTTTTGTTATTTGTTATTTATTTTCCCTGAAAGATATCTTAAAGTGAATTTCTGTGTTTTTGTCATGTATCGAAAGAGAAACAAACAAAACATTAAATATTTGTGTATAAGAACAACACCAACAACATATATGATATAAACAAATGCAATGCTTGCTCATTAACCACCAGGGAAGCTCTGGAACAATTCGTTTCGATGTCAATAACATTTAATGAATGGAGAATTTAAATTGCATTGCAAATTATTGAATTAATACGAAAAATATTCATTGATGTTTATCTTACTTAAATTGCTATTTAAAAATTTCATTAAGATTTTGCAAGAATTTAAAGAAGAATTATGGCTAAAGGCATTTTTAGGTATTGAATAAAAGTTTGTTGGAAAATTAGTGTTTCTTACCTGTAATTACAGTTTGAAAGTCTTTGAATATGTTATAGAGCATTTATGGTTACAAGTCACTGCTCATAATCGATTTCTATATTCGATTTCCATTATCAATACATAGTTTTCATTTTAACACCCCCGCAGCATCAATAACAAAAACCAACCAACCAACCAACCAATTGGATGCAATTTCATTCATTCTTCTGCATTATCTTTTTTCTTTGTAGTGAAAAAATTGCATATATTGAAATGCCAAAAACATGAATTATTTATTTAATACGAATAGCAAAAGCATCACAGCCAAGCATGATATTAAATAAATTCAATATTAATTAATTAACCACCAGGATTCTTGGTCAATTCATTTCGATGCCAATAACAATTAATGAATTGACAATTGAAATTGCATTAAATTGTTGACTTTAAATGCATTTAAATGGTGAATTATTGTAAAGGCTAAAGCATTGAAAAATTAAAGTTTAAAAGGCACTATACCATGGCTATTGATACAGTTTGAAGGGCTTTAAATAACTAACAGAACTGTTATAACACGTACACACACACTCATACACACTAATCGGCCATCAATGAAATGATCACAAAATTATTAAGAGAAGGAATACTCTCTACGTACAGCGCTCTCTTAGCTGTGAATCTCTCATGTATTCACAAACAACCACCCACCCACCCAGTTAGGTGATATCCTAACTATTAAGAGTTACAGAGAGCTAAATGCCTTATCTCTCCTTGTTTTAGGAATTCCAATTCATTTCTCTTAAAATTAAACTAATAGAATAATATGAAATTTCAATAGATTTATTGAAAGAAATTATTTCCTGTAACAATAAAGTTTCGATAGGAAGTTGGCAATTTTCTTTGTATATAATCCTTAAAAAACTAATGCATCGTATTATTAGCAAAATAATGGTGATTTTTAAAAGCTGTGGGTGTATCACTATTAAAATCATTATTACCTTTTAGTTCCCTATTTTCTATGTATGTTTTTTTCTCTATTTGTTATTTTTATAGCCGGTGTTTTCATTTGTCTTTTAACATTTTTTTTTCGATTTGTTTTTAATTTGCTGTGTTTGCTATATTTTTTATTTTATTTTATTATATTTGTTTTTTTAAAGTTCAAGGTTATTGACTTAATTAGTATATTGTATAGATAGTTTAATTTGTATTCAATTTGTCATAAAATACAAACAGGGAAAGTGCTGTCGTAATACCTAGTACGTCTATAATTTGCACACATGTACACAGAAAAAATTGTCAAATTAATGTAGTTCCACAAAATTCTGGAAATATTTAGAAAAAATAAATGTTTGAATTCAATTTTATTTAAATTAAATATTAATAATATTTTAAATCTTACACCGAAAAAAAATATTTTTTCTCTTCCATCACAAAATTAATTGATGCAATTAATTTTTAATTGAAATTTCTTTAATCACAGAAATGATAGTATCAATCACCAAAGTCAATTATACAATTAATTGATCTAATTAACAATTTAATTGATACTATTAATTTCTATGATTTAGTTTTTGTTCAATTAAAAAGTTTGTTGAAACAATAACATTTTTAATTAAATTTTTTTTTTTAATTTAATTAAAAGTTTAGTTGGAAAATTTTTTGCTGATATTTTGTTGTGTGTATCCAATGCATTATACCAAAAACACTTCTATTCGTATTAGGAAATATATTTTCAAAGAAATTGTAAACAAATGGAAATGTCCAATTTCTTTGATGTAAGGGGGCAATAAATTTAATAGCTGAATACCTACATTGTTTTGTGGTTTCTGATTGACAATAAACAACTTTTCTAATTATTTGTATTAAGCGATAACTGATTTCCTATGAAATATATAGTGTGATGTCCATTATGATGCATGGTTTTAACTATATATATATATATACACAATTTAATTAAATTTATCAATCACGTAAATGGGCAAAATTTGGGGGGAAAATTGCGATGAGTATTTCTCAAATTTTATGTAACTATAATGACTTTGTAATTAATTTTATAAAAAAAAAATTAAATTAAATTATATATTTACCTAGAAAAACAATGTGACTAAAAAGTATTTAATAATATTTTTTCATCACAAATTAAATTCATTTAAAATATTATTATTTTTTTTCAATTATTATTTATATCAAAAAAAAAAATAAATTAAGTTAAATCAAAATCAAAAGAAAGTGAAAGAAAATATATATGCAATGAGATAAAGTAATATAAAATAAAATACATATTATTACAATATTTATTCGAGCTTATAAAATAAAGTGAAATAAAATAAAATAAAAAAATAAAATAAATTATTTAAAATAATTTAAAATAAAATTAAATAAAATAAAATAAAGTAAAATAAAATGAAATAAAGATAAATAAAATAAAATAACATTAAATTAAATTAAAAAGGAAATAAAAGAAAAGAGAAGGGAAGGGAAGGGAATGGAATGGAATGGAATGGATGGCAAGGGAAGGGAATGGAATGGAATGGAAGGAAAGGGAAAGGAAGGGAAGGGAAGGGAAGGGAAGGGAAGGGAAGGGAAGGGAAGAAAAGAAATCATATAAAATAAGATACGTTAAATAAAATAAAACAAAACTAAATAAAAAAATTAATAAAATAAAATAATATCACATAAGATACAACAAAATGAAATAAAATAAAATAAAATAAAATAAAATAAAATAAAATAAAAAAGAAAACAAAATGACAAAGAAATGTACTAAGATAAAATCAAATAAAGTAAAGTAAAATAAAATAAAATAAAATAAAATAAAATTAAATTAAATAAACTAAAATAAAATTAAAATAAAATAAAATAAAATAAAATAAAATAAAATAAAATAAAATAAAATAAAATTAAATAAAATAAAATAAAATAAAATAAAATAAAATAAAATAAAATAAAATAAAATAAAATAAAATAAAATAAAATAAAATAAAATAACATAAAATAAAATTAAATAAAATAAAATAAAATAAAGTGCAATGAAATTAAATTAAACGAAGTGAAATGAAATGAAGTGAAGTAAAATAAAATAAAATAATAAAAACTAATATGAAATAAAGTTAAAAATAAAATAAAATAAAAAGAAACTCACTTAAATAAAAAAATAAGTAAAACAAAATAAAATACTTAATTTTATATATAAAATAAAATGAGATGAAATGAAACATTATGAAATCAAGTTAATTAAAATAAGTATATACGTCCGTAAGTTCGGCCAGGCCGAATCTTATATACCCTCCACCACGCATTGCGTTGAAACTTATGCGAAAGACTGTCATCCACAATCGAATTACTCGGGTTGTGGTAAGTCCATACATGTTAGTCCATACATGTTAAACAAAAAAGTCCGATTAAATACGTATATAATTCAGTTTGACAAAATTTTCTATAGAAATAAAATTTTTACAAAATTTTCTATAGAAAAAAAATTTTGACAAAATTTTCTATAGAAATAAAATTTTGACAAAATTTTCTATAAAAATAAAATTTTGATAAAATTTTCTAAAGAAATAAAATTTTGACAAAATTTTCTATAGAAATGAAATTTTGACAAAACTTTCTATAGAAATAAAATTTTGACAAAATTTTCTAAAGAAATAAAATTTTCACAAAATTTTGTATAGAAATAAAATTTTCACAAAATTCTCTAAAGAAATAACAATTTCACAAAATTTTCTATAGAAATAAAATTTTGACAAAATTTTCTGTAGAAATAAAATTTTGACAAAATTTTCTATAGAAATAAAATTTTGACAAAATTTTCTATAGCGATCAAATTTTGACAAAATTTTCTATAGAAATACAATTTTGACAAAATTTTCTATAGAAATAAAATTTTGACAAAATTTTCTATAGCGATAAAATTTTGACAAAATTTTCTATAGAAATGAAATTTTGACAAAATTTTCTATAGAAATAAAATTTTGACAAAATTTTCTTTACCGATAAAATTTTGACAAAATTTTCTATAGAAATAAAATTTTCACAAAATTTTCTATAGAAATGAAATTTTGACAAAATTTTCTATAGAAATAAAATTTTGACAAATTTTTCTATAGAAATAAAATTTTGACAACATTTTCTATAGAAATAAATTTTGACAAAATTTTCTATAGCGACAAAATTTTGACAAAATTATCTATAGAAATAAAATGTTCACAAAATTTTCTATAGAAATAAAATTTTGACAAAATGTTCTATAGAAATGAAATGTTGACAACATTTTCTATAGAAATAAATTTTGACAAAATTTTCTATAGCGATAAAATTTTGACAAAATTATCTATAGAAATAAAATGTTCACAAAATTTTCTATAGAAATAAAATTTTGACAAAATTTTCTATAGCGATGAAATTTTGACAAAATTTTCTATAGCGATGAAATTTTGACAAAATTTTCTACAGCGATGAAATTTTGACAAAATTTTCTAAAGAAATAAAATTTTGACAAAATTTTCTATAGAAATAAAATTTTGACAAAATTTTCTATAGAAATAAAATTTTGACAAAATTTTCTATAGACATAAAATTTTGACAAAATTTTCTATAGAAATAAAATTTTGACAAAATTTTCTATAGAAATGAAATTTTGACAAAACTTTCTATAGAAATAAAATTTTGACAAAATTTTCTAAAGAAATAAAATTTTCACAAAATTTTGTATAGAAATAAAATTTTCACAAAATTCTCTAAAGAAATAACAATTTCACAAAATTTTCTATAGAAATAAAATTTTGACAAAATTTTCTGTAGAAATAAAATTTTGACAAAATTTTCTATAGAAATAAAATTTTGACAAAATTTTCTATAGCGATCAAATTTTGACAAAATTTTCTATAGAAATACAATTTTGACAAAATTTTCTATAGAAATAAAATTTTGACAAAATTTTCTATAGCGATAAAATTTTGACAAAATTTTCTATAGAAATGAAATTTTGACAAAATTTTCTATAGAAATAAAATTTTGACAAAATTTTCTTTACCGATAAAATTTTGACAAAATTTTCTATAGAAATAAAATTTTCACAAAATTTTCTATAGAAATGAAATTTTGACAAAATTCTCTATAGAAATAAAATTTTGACAAATTTTTCTATAGAAATAAAATTTTGACAACATTTTCTATAGAAATAAATTTTGACAAAATTTTCTATAGCGACAAAATTTTGACAAAATTATCTATAGAAATAAAATGTTCACAAAATTTTCTATAGAAATAAAATTTTGACAAAATGTTCTATAGAAATGAAATGTTGACAACATTTTCTATAGAAATAAATTTTGACAAAATTTTCTATAGCGATAAAATTTTGACAAAATTATCTATAGAAATAAAATGTTCACAAAATTTTCTATAGAAATAAAATTTTGACAAAATTTTCTATAGCGATGAAATTTTGACAAAATTTTCTAAAGAAATAAAATTTTGACAAAATTTTCTATAGAAATAAAATTTTGACAAAATTTTCTATAGAAAGAAAATTTTGACAAAATTTTCTATAGACATAAAATTTTGACAAAATTTTCTATAGAAATAAAATTTTGATAAAATTTTTCTATAGAAATAAAATTTTGACAAAATTTTCTATAGAAATGAAATGTTGACAAAATTTTCTATAGAAATAAAATTTTGACAAAATTTTTCTATAGATCGGCTTCGGGTGTCGGCTATATATAACTATACACAAATATGGACCAATTTTGGCATGGTTGTTAGTGGCCATATACTAGCGCAATGTACCAAATTTCACCACGTACCAAATTTCAACCGGTTCGGATAAATTTTGCTCCTCCACGAGCTCCGGAAGTCAAATCTGGGGATCGGTTTAAATGGGGGTTATATATAATTAAGACCGGTATGAACCAATTTTTGCATGGTTATTAGAGACCATATACTAACACCACGTACCAAATTTCAACCGGATCGGGTGAATTTTGCTCTTCCAAAGGGCTCCGGAGGTCAAATCTGGGGGTGGGTTTATATGGGGGCTACATATAATTATGGACAGATATGGGCCAATTCCTGCATAGTTGTTTGAGGCCATGTATTAAAACCACGTACCAAATTTCATCTGAATCAGATGAATTTTGCTCTTCCACGAGGCTTCGGAGGTCAAATCTGGGGATCGGTTTATATGGGGCTATATGTATAATTATGGACCGATGTGGACCAATTTTGGCATGGTTATTAGAGACCATATACTAACACCCCAGCAAAAAAGGCGTCGCCAAAAAAGTAGTGAACATGTTATTTTTGGATCCGGATGTGCTGCCAAATTGACGCAGAACACCCGGAGAAGGAATATGATCACCTCAAACATGTTTTAAGAACAAAATGTTATCTTTGGCTGATGACCATGTAATATGGTTTTAGCAACCATGTTATTTTCTCGGAAATCATGTATCTGATTTCGGCAAGCAGGTTATATTTGACGATAAAATAACATTTTAGTGACAAACATGTTACATGGTCACCCTACAAAAATAACATTTTGCTCTTGAAACATGTTTGAGGTGATCATATTCCTTCTCTGCGTGAAGCGATGAATTTAACATGGGCTTGTCATAGGATGGATGTACACCATTTCAATAGCCGCTGCACTGAATTTGCATCACTTCTTAGGGTGTGAGGCGAATTCAGTGTTTTGGATGTGAATTAAGAAATTTTGTGATATTTTGAGAAATAAATATTTTTTAAAAAATTTTGATAATTAATGCATTATAACGCTTGTCTGGAACAAATATTTTCAAAAATTCGAAATTTTTCTACAAAGGATTTAGCATTTTTTTCCGCTAAATTTAAATATTTTGCACCATTTTATTAATTCTTAATCAGTCTTTAATCTATTTGAAATACACAAAAAAAATAAATTTCCCATTAAAAATATGAAAAAAGCGAGTTATAACGAAATTGACTAAAATGAACTTCCTGTGCAATTAAAATAAAGAACATCTTTGGGAGAGCATTTTTGAAAGTTCTATTAAAGTTGTGCCTTGAGAAGAACTTCCAAATTTCAGCCGGATCGAATGAAATTTGCTTCTCTTAAAGGCTCCTTATGCCAAATCGGGGGATCGATTTATATGGGGGCTATATATAATTATGGACGGATGTGGACCAATTTTTGCATGGCTGTTATAGACCATATATCAACACCATGTACCAAATTTCAGCCGGACCGGATGAAATTTGCTTTTCTTTGAGGCTCCGCAAGCCAAATCCGGGGATCGGTTTATATGGGGGCTATATATAATTATGGACCGATGTGGACCAATTTTTGCATGGTTGTTAGAGACCTTATACCAACACCATGTACCAAATTTCATCAAGATCGGATGAAATTTACTTCTCTTAAAAGATCCACAAGCCAAATCTGGGGGTCCCTTTATATGGGGGCTATACGTAAAATTGGACCGATATGGCCATTTGCAATACCAGCCGACCTACATCAATAACAACTACTTGTGCCGAGTTTCAAGTCGATAGCTTGTTTCGTTCGGAAGTTAGCGTGATTTCAACAGACGGACGGACATGCTCAGATTGACTCAGAATTTCACCACGACCCAAAATATATATATAAAGGGTGATTCTTTTGAGGTTAGGATTTTCATGCATTAGTATTTGACAGATCACGTGGGATTTCAGACATGGTGTCAAAGAGAAAGATGCTCAGTATGCTTTGACATTTCATCATGAATAGACTTACTAACGAGCAACGCTTGCAAATCATTGAATTTTATTACCAAAATCAGTGGCAGAAAATCCGCTTTTTTATCGACAAATTTTGTTCAGCGATGAGGCTCATTTCTGGTTGAATGGCTACGTAAATAAGCAAAATTGCCGCATTTGGAGTGAAGAGCAACCAGAAGCCGTTCAAGAACTGCCCATGCATCCCGAAAAATGCACTGTTTGGTGTGGTTTGTACGCTGGTGGAATCATTGGACCGTATTTTTTCAAAGATGCTGTTGGACGCAACGTTACGGTGAATGGCGATCGCTATCGTTCGATGCTAACAAACTTTTTGTTGCCAAAAATGGAAGAACTGAACTTGGTTGACATGTGGTTTCAACAAGATGGCGCTACGTGCTACACAGCTCGCGATTCTATGGCCATTTTGAGGGAAAACTTCGGAGAACAATTCATCTCAAGAAATGGACCGGTAAGTTGGCCACCAAGATCATGCGATTTGACGCCTTTAGACTATTTTTTGTGGGGCTACGTCAAGTCTAAAGTCTACAGAAATAAGCCAGCAACTATTCCAGCTTTGGAGGACAACATTTCCGAAGAAATTCGGGCTATTCCGGCCGAAATGCTCGAAAAAGTTGCCCAAAATTGGACTTTCCGAATGGACCACCTAAGACGCAGCCGCGGTCAACATTTAAATGAAATTATCTTCAAAAAGTAAATGTCATGGACCAATCTAACGTTTCAAATAAAGAACCGATGAGATTTTGCAAATTTTATGCGTTTTTTTAAAAAAAAAGTTATCAAGCTCTTAACAAATCACCCTTTATATATATATATATATATATATATATATATATATATATATATATATATATATATATATATATATATATATATATATATATATATATATATATATATATATATATATATATATATATATATATATATATATATATATGTTACAAACGGAATGACAAAGTTAATATACCCCCATCCTATGGTGGAGGGTATAAAAACACTTTAAATAATTTATTGCAAATTATAATTAATTTGTTAGTTTATTTAAACTATTTTTTTGTATTAATTACAAGCTTTGGATATTTATTTTCTAATTGCTACGTTCTTTCGCTCAGTATTTTTCGCTTAGTATTTTTTATTCTATGTGAAAATATAAAATTCTATATGTAAAAAATTAAATTAAATTAAAATTTTCACTTTTAATAATAATTATCATATTTCTAATCTACATATATTTTCACTAATCAGCGCCACACAATTTCCCTGATTATTTGCAAACATTAACAAAATATTGAACTTGTGATTTCTCGATCTTATCTTGCCAATCATAGGTTGATTTTTTGTTTAGTTGGTGGATTTTTTTTAATATTTGTTTTTATTTCATTTGTTTTTTTTTTAGTATTTATTATGACACATTAGCACACATTATCGCCATTAGAATCGATAGGAAAGAAATGGGTGACTGGGGGAAAAATTAATGAGTATGTTAATAAATTTCTATTTTGATTATTTTGCAAATGTTTCGTTTTTTCCCAGGCTATGTATAACAACTGGCCGAATGATTGCTGTAGATTAGACCAATAATGTTTGGGGGGGAGGTTAAGTTTATCCCAAACAAATTTGAAATGAATTCTTATCAATTTGATAAATGAGAATTTGCTTATCGTATGAATTGAGTAAAAAAAAAAAAACATTGTTCATTTGTAGAAACTAAGAGGAAACACTCATAGATTTTTCTTTTTATTTTATATATAAAAGTTTATTGTTTGTGTTTTGTTTTATTGCTTTTATACATTTTATTTTTATTTTTTTATTTTAGTTTTTTTTACAATAGAAAAATTAACTACAATTATTATAAATGTATGTATGTTTTAAATTAAAACTAATTTTTCTTTTTAATTACACTAAATAAGAAAGTTGGAAATAGAAATTTCCTGAACTTTCTCTAATACCTTGGCTAGGCAGTCGTTTACCGATTTCCTCCCATTGTGTTTTTTTTTTTTTTTGTTCTTATTTATAATTGCGAAAACCATTTGGCAGTAAATTATAAATGGACGTACACAAAACTTGATCGGTATTTTGATTTTCTAATATGCCTTGATTTTCCTTCTCCACAGCTTTGGCCACATAGATGGGTATGTCCTGGGCAGAAAATTCCATAATAAATTGTCGACATACACCACAAGGTGTGGTGAAGGCATCCTCTTGATAGGCAACCACAGCGCCGGCTACAAATTCGGTAAAACCCTCACTTACCGCCTTACAGATGGCAGTGCGTTCGGCACACGAACAGGGTGTAAAGGCGGCATTCTCAACATTACAGCCGGTGAAAATACGGCCACAATTTGTGCGAAACGCAGCACCAACCTTAAAATTACTGTAGGGCACATAGGCATTAAGACGAACTTTGTTGGCGTTTCTTAATAATTCCTTGCAATCGTCATCTGCGGGGGGCAAAAATCCAAACAAAAGAGAGGGGAGAGATTTAAGGCTAATTTCTTAAATATTTTGAAATTTCTTTCGAACATCCTCGTTATGGCTACTTACCCAAATCTTGATATAGTTTTATAGTCTCTGGTATGGTAGCCTTTTTGAGGCCAGTCACCTTGGTGGTATCCACAATATCCATAATGACCTTGTCAATTAATTTTCTATAGAATATTTTCTTTTATCTTGTTTTGTTTCTATGCCTTCTAAAGATTTTTTTTACGTGCGTTACGTTTTCTGCTATAATGGCTTGTGTGCGCTTTGTTGGCTCGTGTGATGTACCTATCCGACCGTCAACTGAGAAATGGACTTAATTTGTGGTTGTTTGTTAACATGAAAACTAAAAAAAAAAAAAAACAACAGCCAACAACAAAAACTAGAAAAACCCCCTATTATCACAAATCTTGTCACTCACTCACTGAGCATAGACCCCGTCTACAATGGCAAGAGCAACAACAACAACAACGCCATCCAATCTAATAAAATAACATTGTTTTCAATTTTATACGCGTGCTCTCCTCTCCCAAATGTCAATTCATTTTCATTTTCTCCCTTAATAAAACACTCTTGGCATATATGTGTATTGGTACTGTTATTCTTGGATTTTTCACCAAATGAAAAACAATGCGTGTTGGTGTGTTGAGAAAACGTGAGAGAAAGAGAGTAAAGTAAATGAATTCTATGGATGAGTATTTCAATATCACACACATTAGAAATTCGTACATTCACCCACCCACCTTCACAGCAAAAAAACAACAAACAAACAAAAAAACATTCAACCACCCACCCCACATATGGCGTCGGTACATTAACAAACATAACATTAGGGAAACTGTTCGGTAAGGTGTATACTATAAGGGTTGCCATTACGGCTGCCAGAGTTGGTAGAATTGTAGCAAAAATGGTAGATTTATTACTATTTAGTAGATGGGTAGAATTCTTGATGTTTTGGTAGATTTTGCAAAATAATCCTCTAGAAATGAAATTTTGACAAATTTTTCTATAGAGATAAAATTTTGACAAAATTTCCTATAGAATTAAAATTTTGACCAAATTTTCTATAGAAATAAAATTTTGACAAAATTTTCTATAGAGCTACAATTTTGACAAAATTTTCTATAGAGACACAATTTTGACAAAATTTTTTATAGAATTAAAATTTTAACCAAATTTTCTATAGAAATAAAATTTTGACAAAATTTTCTATACAAATAAAATGTTGCCATAATTTTCTATAGAAATAAAATTTTGACAAATTTTCTATAAAACTGCAATTTTGACAACATTTTCTATAGAGACAAAATTTTTGACAAAATCTTCTATAGAAATAAAATTTTGACAAAATTTTCTATACACATAAAATGTTGACATAGTTTTCTATAGAAATAAAATTTTTACAAAATTTTCTATAGAAATACATTTTTTACAAAATTTTCTATAGAAATTAAATTTTGACAATATTTTCTATAGATATAAAATTTTGACAAAATTTTCTATTGAAAAAAAAAACATTGACAAAATTTCTTATAGAAATAAACTTTTGACAAAATTTCCTAGAGACAAAATTATCTATTGAACTAAAATTTTCTATGGATATAAAATTTTGACAAAATTTTCTATGGAGATAAAATTTTGACAAAATTTTCTGTGGAGATAAAATTTTACAAAATTTTCTTTGGAGATAAAATTTTGACAAAATTTTCTATAGAAATGAAATTATGACAAAATTTCCTATTGAAATAAAATTTTGACAAAATTTCCTATTGAAATAAAATTTTGACAAAATTTCCTATAGAAATAAAATTTGGACAAAATGTCTATACAAACAACATTTTGACAAAAGTTTCTATGGAGATAAAATTTTGACAAAATTTTCTATCTAGACAAAAATGTGACAAAATGTTCTATAGAAATAAAATTTTGAGAAATTTTCTATAAAACTGACATTTTGACAAAATTTTTTTATACATATACAATTTTGACAAAATTTTCTTAGGATACCAAATTTTGACAAAATCTTGTAAGGAAATAAAACTTTGACAGAATTTCCTATAGAAATAAAATTTTGACAAATTTTTTATACAACTGAAATTTTGACAAAAATTTTTATACAGATACAATTTGGACAAAATTTCTTATAGAAATAAAATTTTGACAAAATTTACTATAGAAATAAAATTTTGACAAAATTTTCTATAGAAATAAAATTTTAACAAAACTTTCTATATAATTGCAATTTTGAAAAATTTCTTATACAAATAAAATTTTGACAAACTTTCTTTAGAAATAAAGTTTTGACAGAATTTTCTATTGAATTAAAATTTTGATAAATATTTCTATAGAAATCAAATGTTGACAAAATTTTCTATAGAAATAAAATTTTGACAAAATTTCCTATAGAAATAAAATGTTGACAAAATTTCCTATATAAAATTTTGACACAATTTCCTATAAAAATAAAATTTTGACAAATATTCTATAAAACTGAAATTTTGACAAAATTTTCTATAGAGATACAATTTTGACAAAATTTTCTATACACATAAAATGTTGACATAATTTTCTATAGAAATAAAATTTTTACAAAAGTTTCTATAGAAATACATTTTTTACAAAATTTTCTATAGTAATTAAATTTGACAATATTTTCTATAGATGTAAAATTTTGACAAAATTTTCTATAGAACTAAAATTTTAACAAAATTTTCTATATAATTGCAATTTTGACAAAATTTCTTATAGAGATAAAATTTTGACAAACTTTCTTTAGAAATAAAATTTTGACAAAATTTTCTATTGAAATAAAATTTTGACAAATATTTCTATAGAAAAATTTAGACAAAATTTTCTATACAAATAACATTTTGACAAAAGTTTCTATGGAGATAAAATTTTCTATCTAGATAAAAATGTGACAAAATTTTGACAACATTTTCTATAGAAATAAAATTTTGAGAAAATTTTCTATGGAGATAAAATGTTGACAAAATTTTCTATAGAAATAAATAATACTTTGACGAAATTTTCTATAGAAATAAAATTTTGACAAAATTATCTATAGATATACAATTTGGACAAATTTTTCTATAGAGCTAAAATTTTGACAAAATTTCCTATAGATATAATATTTTGACAAAATTTCCTATTGATATAAAATTGAGACAAATTTTGCTATAGAGATAAAATTTTGACAAAATTTCCTATAGAAATAAAATTTTGACAAATTTTCTATAAAACTGAAATTTAGACAAAATTTTCTATAGAGATACAATTTTGACAAAATTTCTTATAGAAATAAAATTTCGACAAAATTTTCTTATAGAAATAAAATTTCGACAAAATTTTCAATAGAAATATAATCTTGACAAATTTTTCTATTAAAATAAAATTTGGCCAAATTTAAAATAAAACTAAAATTTTGACAAAATTTTCTATATAAATAAAATTTTGATTTTTGAAAAATTGTCTATACAAAAAACATTTTGACAAAGGTTTCTATGGAGATAAAATTTTGACAAAATTTTCTAACTAGATAAAAATGTTACAAAATTTCCTATAGATATAAATCTTTCTATAGATATAAAATGTTGAAAAAATTTTCTAGAGATAAAATTTTGACAAAATTTTTATAAAACTGAAATTTAGACAAAATTTTCCATACAGATACTATTTTGACACAATTTCTTATAGAAATAAAATATCGACAAAATTTTCTATAGAAATATAATCTTGACAAATTTTTCTATTGAAATAAAATTTTGACAAATTGTCTATGCAAACAACATTTTGACAAAAGTTTCTATGAAGATAAAATTTTGACAAAATTTTCTCTCTAGATAAAAATGTGACAAAATTTCCTATAGAAATAAAACTTTGACAAAATTTTCTATAGAAATAAAATTTGGACAAAATTTTCTATGGAGATAAAATGTTGACAAAATTCTCTAGAAATAAAATTTTGACAAAATTTCTATAAAATTGAAATTTAGACAAAATTTTCTATAGAGATACAATTTTGACAAAATTTCTTATAGAAATAAAATTTCGCAAACTTTTCTATAGAAATATAATCTTGACAAATTTTTCTATTGAAATAAAATTTTGACAAAAGTTTCTATGGAGACAAAATTTTGACAAAATTTCTTATAGAAATAAAATTTCGACAAAATTTTCTATAGAAATATAATCTTGACAAATTTTTCTATAGAAATAAAATTTTGACCAAATTTAAAATAAAAAAAAAATTTGACAAAATTTTCTATATAAATAAAATTTTGACAAATTGTCTATACAAAAAACATTTTGACAAAAGTTTCTATGGAGATAAAATTTTAACAAAATTTAAATAGATAAAAATGTGACAAAATTTTCTATAGATATAAAATTTTGACAAAATTTCCTATAGATATACAATTTCTTATAGAAATAAAATTTTGACAAAATTTCTATAAAACTGAAATTTTGACAAAATTTTTATTAAAATAAAATTTTGACGAAATTCTTTTATAAAGGGTGATTTGTTAAGAGCTTGATAACTTTTTTTTAAAAAAAAACGCATAAAATTTGCAAAATCTCATCGGTTCTTTATTTGAAACGTTAGATTGGTCCATGACATTTACTTTTTGAAGATAATTTCATTCAAATGTTGACCGCGGCTGCGTCTTAGGTGGTCCATTCGGAAAGTCCAATTTTGGGCAACTTTTTCGAGCATTTCGGCCGGAATAGCCCGAATTTCTTCGGAAATGTTGTCTTCCATAGCTGGAATAGTTGCTGGCTTATTTCTGTAGACTTTAGACTTGACGTAGCCCCACAAAAAATAGTCTAAAGGCGTCAAATCGCATGATCTTGGTGGCCAACTTACCGGTCCATTTCTTGAGATGAATTGTTCTCCGAAGTTTTCCCTCAAAATGGCCATAGAATCGCGAGCTGTGTGGCATGTAGCGCCATCTTGTTGAAACCACATGTCAACCAAGTTCAGTTCTTCCATTTTTGGCAACAAAAAGTTTGTTAGCATCGAACGATAGCGATCGCCATTCACCGTAACGTTGCGTCCAACAGCATCTTTAAAAAAATACGGTCCAATGATTCCACCAGCGTACAAACCACACCAAACAGTGCATTTTTCGGGATGCATGGGCAGTTCTTGAACGGCTTCTGGTTGCTCTTCACTCCAAATGCGGCAATTTTGCTTATTTACGTAGCCATTCAACCAGAAATGAGCCTCATCGCTGAACAAAATTTGTCGATAAAAAAGCGGATTTTCTGCCAACTTTTCTAGGGCCCATTCACTGAAAATTCGACGTTGTGGCAGATCGTAAGTCTATTCATGATGAAATGTCAAAGCATACTGAGCATCTTTCTCTTTGACACCATGTCTGAAATCCCACGTGATCTGTCAAATACTAATGCATGAAAATCCTAACCTCAAAAGAATCACCCTTTAGAAATAAAATTTTGACAAAATTCTCTACGGAGATAAAATTTTGACAATATTTTCTATGAAGATAAAAATGTGACAAAATTTTCTATAAAAATAAAACTTTGACAACATTTCCTATAAAATTTAAATTTTGAAAAAATTTTCTATAGAAATAAAATTTTGACAAAATTTCTTATAGAAATAATTTTTTTTACAAAATTTTCTATAGAAAAGAAAATTTTCAAATAAAATTTTTATAGAAATAAAATTTGATTGTTAATTAAATTATTTAATTTTAATTTTTAACTACATTTTCTTTAAAGTCGATATTAAAATTAAATATTAAGACTTAAGAAACATTTTTTCGTAATAACAAACACTGCAAATTACGATTATTATATAGTTTTTTTTTTTTTTTTTGTAAAATTTTCTTAAAATTTTGGTAGGTTATTTTTGGCTCGTGTGGCAACACTGGTTGCCATATCATTATGGAGCTAGCGGAAGAAGAAACGCCATTATCGACCTAAGATAGGCAAAACCATTTGCAAATTATACGAATTCCATTTTTTTTTAATTTTTTGCATGTAATGGATTTGAGTAAAAGGCGATTTTGGGATAAATTTAAAATATATTAATTTTCCAATACCCATTACTTCTTTAATTTTCTTTTTGTTTCTTATCCGCATCATCACTTCGAGCAACACATACAAAACTAACCCTCAACAACTACCCTACGCAGTGATCGGCATGTGTATAGCTTTTGTTCTCATTTCTCCCAGAGGCTAGTATTGAAATTCTGAACATGATACGGTGCGGTGTAATGACTACAAACCAACTACAGTTGAAATCATGCGGCGAAAAATTAGAATAGAGAACAATAATGATGCATTTACATATACAGTTTGCTTTGTGCGTTTTAATATTACACTAGGCAACAACGAAAAAAAAAATACAATAAACTAAAATAAACAAAACAATACTTTTGTAATATATTAAGAGTAAATACATTCAATTTTTTTAGTTTAAAAAATCTAAATTTAATTTCATTGAATTTTAATTAATACAACCAATATTTGTGGTATGCACGCAGATCGTAGATTTTTACTCTCTCATTCTATAGAGAAATGTTATAAATATTACAACTCAGCTGTGTACTTAACATAGTCATACTAACTAACACAGAATCCGGCAATGATATAAGGAAAGAGAAGACGACAACAACATTGGTTTAACATTGCATATAGAATAAACATAAGGTAGATCTTAAAAATGTGAGAATACTGAGAAAAGAGCACAGAGCAATGAGAGAATAAGAGATATACCTTAGGGAGTTTACGTTTTAAACATAAAATAACAACTACAATAAACAGAGAAGATGACAAAGATAAAACTAACAAATAAAACATTATATTGTTTTAAAATAATTAATCTAGGATATTTTAATTTAATTTAAATATCATTATAATTGGTAAAATATACGGCTTGTATCTTACATACTAACACAGACAAATTTTGATCATTAAAACTTGAGAATACTGAGAAAAGAGCGAAGAGAGTATAAGAGTTAAGCTGAGTTAAACCATTTTAATAGTTTTTATCTAAGCGGTTACCAATGGTGATGACAAATCAATGAGCTCAAGTGTGATATTAATTTAAGTTAATTATTATTTTAATTATTAAATATTTATTTATAAAGTGCTATATTACTATCGTATTAGCATATATATCGTAATTTGAAGCATTGAATTGCATGTAAATGAAACATGTATAGACAAAATAGAATGTATGCTGTTAGATAAATTATCCCTTATGAAGCTGAAAATAATCCCATGAAGTTAAATGAAAATAATAAAACGATTCAAATATTCGCATTTGTAATTGATCTTGAAACCAAGAAAATTAAATTGAATTAAATTAAAATTGTAAAATGGGTATGGGTGAATGCAGTCAACTACGGCTGTTTCTTATCCATTAGTCAATACAATTTAAATTGATATTTTTTCTTAAATTATATATAATACATTTATCTTTAACCGAGTTTAATTAAATTGTATTTCTCTTTTTATCTATTTTCAGGTAATTGCAACATATCACAATTCAAAAAAACTGATGGAATTGGAACTTAATTGGATTTGGTATTTAAAATCCCCCTATCCCACTTATTAATTGTGCATACATTTGTTTTTAAAGGTGTTTTTGATTAAATTTTGTAGAGCACGAGAATAATATATGTATTAAATATTTCATATCTGCATATTTTATCGCATAAATTCACATACATTCCCATATAAATATATTTACGCAATATTCACATGAAATGTATATAATTTGCATTCATAATATTTTCTGTTTTTTTTTTTTTGATTTCTTCTCCTACGCAATGGTGTTTTGGAAAATTCCCTAAAACCATAATGACAATATACTTTATATGCATATATGTAGCTTGTGTGTGATGGATACATTAACTAAAATTGACTACCTAATGCTAATTTCCCCAATGGCTAACACCAGCTAAGGTCTGGTGTCATAGTACATGTCTGTCTCATCATCGACATTGTCATCATCATCATCATCAGCCCCATTCTAAAGTGACAAATTCGACAGAAAATTTTGCATAAGCGGAAATTAAAAATGGTTATCCCCAAGCATTATCAACGAGCATAGAATTTGAACATCATTATTGCCCCCATAGTCATTGGCTTCTCTCAATAATTGGCATAGGGAAATGGAGATCCATTGTTTTGTGGCATAAACCAATTTGTTTTGCCATCAAAATCCCTAAAAATGCATTTCCTCTAATGCTGTCCGTTATAGTCAAATATTTATTAGTCCAAATCCTTATAGTTTAAATAGAACTGTGGACAGTTTAATGATAAGGATATTTTTGGGAAATTTTGAAGATTTCAAATTTTTAGAAATAAATAGAAAAGTATATTTAGAGTAAGGGATGAAATAAATTATAATAAAATAAAATAAAATAAAATAAAATAAAATAATAAAAAATAAAATAAAATAAAATGAAATAAAAAAATAAAATGAAATAAATAAATAAAATAAAATAAAATAAAATAAAATAAAATAACATAAAATAACATAAAATAAAATAAAATAAAATAAAATAAAATAAAATAACATAAAATAACATAAAATAACATAAAATAAAATAAAATAAAATAAAATAAAATAAAATAAAATAAAATAACATAAAATAAAATAAAATAATAAAAAAATAAAATAAAATAAAATAAAATAAAATAAAATAAAATAAAATAAAATAAAATAAATTAAAATAAAATAAAATAAAATAAAATAAAATAAAATAAAATAAAACAATTGACAATTAATCTTCTTTGCTGCCATAAAGTTAAAATAATAATTATAAAAATAATTAAGAATTAACAATTACATCAACTTTAAATGTCAAAGTGTTTTCTGACTGTCCCAATCCTTTTGTATTTATACATTAATATAAAAAAATTAAAATGCTAATGAATTTAAATAGCACGTTTGTTGAATGGATCAGATTAATGGTATGCCATTTAATTATGACCAACCTACTTTTAGTAAATCAAACAAATAAATTGAAACATAAAAGTCCTGTAAAAAGTTGTATGCATTTCTGCATATTTTATTTAACCGCAAATCTATGCAGCATAAAGCAATATATCATATGAAAATTAATCATTTTTTTAGTAAATAAATTTTAATGTATATAAAATATATGGCGATAAATAAAAAAAAGAAATTGAATTAAATTCCCCTTGTATAACATCTAATAAATTATAGAATAGTTAGCAGCTTTGTGTCATTGATCTACTCGTAAGTGAGACTATGCGGTTAACATAAAATGACAAAAATGATCTTAATACGAGCTATATCAACGAAAGCAAATAGGAATGTATAAATCGAATTTTGGCATGAAAATCTTGAAATCAATCATTGAACTAATAATAATCGAAAAATCATTTTTCGATTTTCAACTTTTTCTTGAATTTAATCATTTAAAAAATGAAGTTTACATTTTCTGTTTATATTTTTATTCATGACACATGTTTTAATTTTTAGTAACAATATTTTATTTTTTTTTTAGCAAAAATTATGATTTGATTAAATAAAATACGTATGCTTCCAATGACAAGTTTTTAGACTTTTGATTATTGAATTGGAGGGTACCAAAGAAATCTAAATAAAGCTAAAGTAAATACTTTCAAACTGAACAACAGCGAAATAGCAGTGTTTTTCAGACTATCTTTGATGAATAACATCTAATGGTCATTACCATAATTTCCCATTTAATAAATGAGTGAATCTAAAAGAGAAAAAACTTTTATTTACCATTATAACAATTTTTATTATACCTAAGATAGTCCATTTTATTAGAACCATACAGAATATAAAGGGCAACAAAGGACAAATGAGAATTTTCGCTAACATAAAAAACTACTCCAATGATACATTGACACCACTTGGATAATTTATAAATTACAACATTACTTCAATCAAAAATGGCTATCATTGAATTATGGGGGCTTTTTCTATAAGCAAAACTCAGAACTCCCAATAAAAATAACTTTTTGGTTTAGAAAAAAATTGTTCTAAGCTGATTTAGTTCAATTTCAATTACGCTATTAATTATCTCTGTAGCTAACACAAAGAGATAATATGTGTGCGCGTGTAAAAGAGAGAGCGAGAATGAGAGGAGATTGTAGGGTTTAGTTAAACAATAACTCAAAGGCTTTAAAACTGTTATACCAATGGCGAAGTAGTGATTCTGAAACAATCCTATACTACCACAGGTCAACAAACAGAAAAAATATGACCAATATTTTTCCAATTAAAATTTTAGTTGAATTTTACAAAATTTAACCAATTAAGCTAATTTTTAAATTAAAACAAGAATCAATCACAACAATTAATTATGTCAAGTAATTGTTCAATTAAATCAAATAATTTCTGAATTGAAGTTGATTTCCATGAGCGAAAAAAGTTTCAATTATATTAATAATTTTATCGATTAATTTCGTGAAGAAAAAATATGTTTTGCAATGTACATTCCAGTCGAATATTACAAGGCATTTACCTCTTTTTTTTATTTCTATAGACAATTTTGTCAAAATTTTATTTCTATAGAAAATGTTGTCAAAATTTTATTTCTATAGAAAATTTTGTCAAAATTCTATTTCCATAGAAAATTTTGTCAAAGTTTTATTTCCATAGAAAATTTTCTTAAAATTTTATTTCCATAGAAAAATTTCTCAAAATTTTATTTCTATAGAAAATTTTGTCAAAGTTTTATTTCTATAGAAAATTTTTTCAAAATTTTATTTCTATAGAAAATTTTGTTAAAATTTAATTTCCATCGAAAAATTTGTTAAAATTTAATTTCCATAGAAAATTTTGTCAAAATTTTATTTCTATAGAAAATTTTGTCAAAATGTTTTTTCTATAGAAAATTTTGTCAAAATTTTATTTCTATTGAAAATTTTGTCAAAATTTTATTTCTATCGAAAATTTTGTCAGAATTTTTTTTCTATAGAAATTTTTGCAAAAATTTATTTCTATAGACAATTTTGTCCAAATTTGATTTCTATAGACAATTTTTTCATTCTATAGAAAATTTAGTCAAATTTTTATTTCTATAGAAAATTTTGTCAAAATTTTGTGTCTTTCGAAAATTTTGACAAAATTTTATTTCTATAGAAATTTGTGTCAAAATTTTATTTCTATAGAAAATTTTGTCAAAATTTTATTTCCATAGAAAATTTTGTCAAAATTTTATTTCTATAGAAATTTATTTCAAAATTTAATTTCTATTGAAAATTTTGTCAAAATTTTAATTCTATAGAAATTTGTGTCAAAATCTTATTTCTATAGAAAATTTTGTCAAAATTTTATTTCTATAAGAAATTTTTGTAAAAATTTTATTTCTAAAAAATTTTGTAAACATTTTATTTCTATAGAGAATTTTATCAACATTTTATTTCTATAGGAAATTTTGACAAAATTTTATTTCTATAGAAATTTGTGTCAAAATTTTATTTCTATAAGAAATTTTGACAAAATTTTCTCTCTATAGAAACTAAAATTTTTATAGAGAATTTTATCAACATTTTATTTCTATAAGAAATTTTGTCAAAACTTTATTTCTAAAAAATTTTGTGAAAATTTTATTTCCATAGAAAATTTTGTCAAAATTTTATTTCCATTACAAATTTTGTCAAAATTTTGTTTCTTTAGAGAATTTTGTCGACATTCTATTTCTGTAGAAAATTTTGTCAAAATTTTATTTGTAAGGAAATTTTGTCAATTTTTTTCTATAGAAATTGTTGTCGAAATTTTATTATATAAATTTTTAATATGATTTTTATCAAAATTTTATTTCTATAGAAAATTTTCTCAACATTTATATCTACAGAAAATTTTCTTAAAATTTTATTTTTATAGAAATTTTTGTCCAAATTTTAATTCTATAGAAAATTTTGTCAAAATTTTATTTCTAAGGAAATTTTGTCAATTTTTTTTCTATAGAAAATGTTGTCAAAATTTTATTATATAAATTTTTAATATAATTTTTATCAAAATTTGATTGCTATAGAAAATTTTCTTAAAATGTTATTGCTATAGAAATTTTTGTCAAAATTTTATTTCTAAAGAAAATATTTTTCAAAATTTTATTTCTATTGAAAATTTTGTCAAAATTTTATTTCGATAGAAAATTTTGTCAAAATTGTATTTCTTTGTCAAAATTTTGTCTTTCGAATATTTTGTTTCCATAGAAAATTTTGTCAAAATTTTATTTCGATATAAAACTTAGTCAAAATTTTAATTCTGTAGAAATTTGTGTAAAAATTTTATTTCTATAGCAAATTTTGTCAAAATTTTATTTCTATATGAAATTTTGTCAACATTTTATTTCTAAAAAATTTTGTCAAAATTTTATTTCTATTGAAATTTTGTCAAAATTTTATTTCGATAGAAATTTGTGTCAAAATTTTATTTCTATAGACAAAATTTGTAAAAATTTTATTTCTAAAAAATTTTGTGTCTATAGGAAATTTGGCAAAATTTTATGTCTATAGGAAATTTGTCAAAATTTTATTCCAATAGAAAATTTTGTCTAAATTTTATTACTATAGAAAATTTGATAGAGAATTTTATCAACATTTTATTTCTATAGGAAATTTTGACAAAATTTTATTTCTATAGAAAATGTTGTCAAAATTTTATGATATAAATTTTTAATATAATTTTTATCAAAATTTTATTTCTGTAGAAAATTATCTCAACATTTATATCTATAGAAAATTTTTTTTAAATTTTATTTTTATAGAAATTTTTGTCAAAATTTTAATTCTATAGAAAATTTCGTCAAAATTTTATTTCTGTAGAAAATTTTTAAAAATTTTATTTCTAAAGAAATTTTGTCAATTTTTTTTTCTATAGAAAATGTTGTCAAAATTTTATTATATAATTTTTTAATATAATTTTTATCACAATTTTATTTCTATAGAAAATTTTCTTAAAATTTTATTGCTGTAGAAATATTTGTCAAAATTTTATTTCTATAGAAATTTTTTTTTCAAAATTTTATTTCTATTGAAAATTTTGTCAAAATTTTTTTTCGATAGAAAATTTTGTCAAAATTTTATTTCTATAGGAAATTTTGTCAATTTTTTCTATAGAAAATTTTGTCAAAATTTTATTTCCATAGAAATTTTTGCAAAATTTTATTTCTACAGACAATTTTGTCAAAATTTTATTTCTATAGAAAATTTTGTCAAAATTTTATTTCTATTTTGTCAACATTTCATGTCTATAGAAAATTGTGTCAAAATTTTATTTCTAAAAAATTTTGTCAAAATTGTATTTTTCTAGAAAATTTTGTCAATATTTTATTTCTATAGAAAATTTAGTCAAGATTTTATTTCTATAGAGAATTTTGTCAAAATTTTATTTCAATGTCAAAATTTTATTGCCACAGAAAATTTTATCAAAATTTTATTTCTATAAGAAATTTCGTCAAATTTTAATTCTAAAAAATTTTGTCAAAATTTTATTAGAATTCTACAAAGTGTAGCAACCGATATTTTTTCTGTGTACAAGTGTAAATCGGGCACACCTGACGATACTATTAATTGTACTCTTTGTGCAAAATTTTAAGTAAACCAGTGTAAACCAATGTTGTCAGTATTTTGTTGGCTCTTGTCCTTAAGTTGGGACGCTTTCGTTCCCACAAATTCCCAATTTAATTTAAAATTTCTCAAAAAAAAAACTATAAATTTTTGACCTCAGGGTAAACCAATGTTGTCAGTATTTGTTTGGATCTTGTCCCCAAATTGGGACGCTTTCGTTCCCACAAACTCCCAATTTAAATTAAAATTTCTCAAAAAAAAATACCCAAAAATTTTTGATATCCCAAAAAATCTTCAATTTATAATACAATTTCTTTAAAAAAATTCCCACTAAATTTTTCATAATTTTGTTTTTTTTTGAAGAGAGTAAATAAATAGCCTCTGCTTTAGAAAAATCGTAGTAATTTAAAATTTGAAAAAAAAAATTGTGATACCATCTTGCAGGTTGAATAAGATCAAGATTTCGAAATACAAATCCAGGAAAGTGACGATCGCCTTCCAAAAGTTCGATAAATGAAAATTTGAGTTTGGTGACCAGTCAAGTAATAAAATGGGGCGGTAGATCGATATGAAGGCGATCCGTTAATTTCCATATTTATGGGGTATATTGTCCTTATCAGTGGTGAACACTAATGAGGGGACAATATTTAGGTCCAAGTGCTCACGAAATGATTTCTAAATTGTAGAAAAATATATCAGCGAAGCTGAGTAAAATTATGAATAAACTTTTGAGCACAACACGTTTATAGTCCAAATGCTCCATTTGTACCCTATCGTATGCTGTAGAATAAAAGCAAGTTCAAGCAAAGTTTTTGTTTTTAAAATTTGGCTATTCGCTTTGTTTTTTTGTTTTTGTTTTTTTTTTTTTTGTTTTGAATGCAGAAATAAAAAGAATCTCATGTAAACCTGATTTATAATATAAAAAATTCACAAATTTATAAAATTTCTCCCATCAAAAAACCCCAAGTCCCCAACTCAAACATTTCGTAGCCATCCACTAAAAATTGTCCCATCCCCAATTTGGAGGAAATCCCCAATACTGGCGACACTGGGTAAAACTCTTGCTTCTGATGCCATATAAGTACATAGTGGACAAAAGAGATATAGAGAGAGCTGTATCTAAATCTGAACCTATTACCAAAAAAATCAAAAATCAATCTATTTGGACCCGAAATAGATATGTGCACCAAATATGAAGTCGATTGGACAAAAACAGCGACATTTACTTTGAAATGTGATAACAGAAAGACGGACATGCCTAGAAAAACTGAGTTTCGTTACATTTCTTTTAGCTTACATTATCGTTCATATTAGATCTACATTGCTTTCAGTGTATATACAAAATTATTTTACATAATAAACATAAACTTTTATCTTATTACAGTATTTTGATAAACTGATTACTTTGCAATTTATAATAGGAAAATCATATAATCGCCTTATTTTCATATTGTAACAAAATGAAATAAAATACAAAGTTTCATAAATATTTAAAATAGTTCTGTTTACATTCCCCCAGGATATGTATATTTTTGAAAATATGTCTTGCCATTTTCAACATAAAATCCAAAATATATATACCATTTAGCACTCCTAAATAAAACTACAACATTGTTTTACTCACTCTCATAATTGGTTTTGCGGTGAAAATTATATCGTTGGCTTTAATCCCCATAGTTTTGTTGTTGTTCTGGCTATTGTTTTTTTTTATATTCATTGTAACATACAAAATAAAAATTAATTTATAAACACCATGAAATAAATGAAATAATTTATTATATAGCATTGCCATTACCATTGTTTGGCTTTTTTTTGTTGTCTTTCTTTATCCATGTTCTATATATTTTTACAATGTGCATAATTGTTTATGCTTTCTAGCAATAAATTTATCATAATTAGTTATGGAAGAAGGAGAAAATAAGTGAACATTTGCTAACTATATTTATTGTATATTGTCTTGTTTAATGTATATAATTAGCTGTAAATTATTGCTACACCCATTTTAATCAATCTGTAAATATAGATAATTATACTTTAATATGTGGATGATAGAAGTATTGTTTATTATTTACAAGTATAGGAAAATATAAATATTGAAATTGCAATATGTTACATATTTACCAATAATTATTTCACGCCCAATGGTATGGTTTTTTTTTTGACAAGTTATAAACGAAATCTAGGACATTGGTTTATACCATAAAGGAAAACAACCATTAGGGGTAGATGAGACACAATTCCATTATTTTATAAAAATAATATAGGGAAAAAATTTTCTACAAAAAATAAATTTTAACAAAATTTTCTGTAGACATTAAATTTTGATAAATACTCAAGAGAAATAAAATTTTGACAAAATTTTCTATAGAAATAAAATTTTGCAAAAAATTTCCATAAAAATAAATTTTGCAAAAATTGTAAATAGAAATAAAATTTTGACAAAATTTTCTAAAGAAACAAAATTTTGCAAAAATTGTAAATAGAAATAAAATTTTGCAAAACTTTTCTATAGAAATAAAAGTTTGCAAAAATTTTCCATAGAAATAAACTTTTTTTAACAATATTTTCAAAAGAAACAAAATTTTGCAAAAGTTTTCCATATAAATAAATTTTGCTAAAATTTTAAATAGAAATAAAATTTTGCAAAAATTTTCTATACAAATAAAATTTTGCTGAAAAATTTTCTATAGAAATAAAATGTTGACAAAATTTTCTATACAAATAAAATTTTGATAAATTTTCTATAGAAAAAAATGTAGACGAAATTTTCTAAAGAAATAAAATTTTGACAAAATTTTCTAAAGAAAAAAAATTGCAAAAATTGTAAATAGAAATAAAATTTTGCAAAACTTTTCTATAGAAATAAAATTTTGCAAAAATTGTAAATAGAAATAAAATTTTGCAAAACTTTTCTATAGAAATAAAATTTTGCAAAAATTTTCTATAGAAATAACATTTTGACAAAATTTTCTATACAAATAAAATGTTGACAAAATTTTCTATAGAAATAAGAATTTTGACAAAACTTTCTATAGAAATAAAATTTTGTTAAATTTTCTATCGAAATAAAATGTTTACAAAACTTTGACGAAATTTTCTAAGGAAATAAAATTTTGACAAAATTTTCTATAGAAATAAAATTTTGACAAAATTTTCTAAAGAAACAAAATTTTGCAAAAAATTTCCATAGAAATAAATTTTGCAAAAATTGTAAATAGCAATAAAATTTTGCAAAACTTTTCTACAAAAATAAAATTTTGCAAAAATTTTCTATAGAAATAAAATTTTGACAAAATTTTCTATACAAATAAAATGTTGACAAAATTTTCTATAGAAATAAGAATTTTGACAAAATTTTCTATAGAAATAAAATTTTGTTAAATTTTCTATCGAAATAAAATTTTTACAAAACTTTGACGAAATTTTCCAAAGAAATAAAATTTTGACAAAATTTTCTATAGAAATAAAATTTTGACAAAATTTTCTAAAGAAACAAAATTTTGCAAAAAATTTCCATAGAAATAAATTTTGCAAAAATTGTAAATAGAAATAAAATTTTGCAAAAAATTTCTATAGAAATAAAATCTTACAACAATTTTCTATAGAAATAAAATTATGCAACAATTTGCTTTCCATAGAAATACATTTTGCAAAAATTTTAAATAGAAATAAAATTTTGATAAATTTTCTATAGAAATACAATTTTACAAAACTTTCCTATAGAAATAAAATTTTGCAAAAATTTTCTTTCCATAGAAATAAATTTTGCAAAAATTTTAAATAGAAATAAAATTTTGCAAAAAATTTCCATACTAATAAATTTTGCAAAAATTGTGAATAAAAATACAATTTTGCCAAAATTTTCTATAGAAATAAAATTTTGACAAAATTTTCTATAGAAATAAAACTATGACGACATTTTCTAAAGAAATAAAATTTTGACAAAATTTTCTATAGAAATAAAATGTTGATGAAATTTTCTAAAGAAATAAAATTTCACAAAATTTTCTATAGAAATAAAATTTTGCAAAAAATTTTCATAGAAATAAAATTTTGCAAAAAATTTTCATAGAAATAAATTTTGCAAAAATTGTAAATAGAAATAAAATTTTGCAAAAATTTTCTATAGAAATAAAATTTTACAAACATTTTCTATAGAAATAACATTTTGCAAAAATTTTCTTTCCATAGAAATAAATTTTGAAAAAATTTTCTATAGAAATAAAATTTTGATAAATTTTCTATAGAAATAAAACTTTGACGAAATTTTCTAACGAAATAAAATTTTGACAAAATAATATTTTGACAAAATTTTCTAAAGAAACAAAATTTTGCAAAAAATTTTCATAGAAATAAATTTTGCAAAATTTTAAATAGAAATAAAATTTTGCAAAAATTTTCTATAAAAATAAAATTTTGCAAAAATTGTCTGTAGAAATAAAATTTTGCAAAAATTTTCTATACAAATAAAATTTTGACAAAATTTTATATAGAAATAAAACTTTGACGAAATTTTCTAAAGAAATAAAATTTTGACGAAATTTTCTAAAGGAATAAAATTTCACAAAATTTTTTATAGAAATAAAATTTTGACAAAATTTTCTAAAGAAACAAAATTTTGCAAAAAAAAAAATTCATAGAAATAAAATTTTGCAAAAATTTTCTATAGAAATAAAATTTGGAAAAATTTTCTATAATAATAAAATTTTGCAAAAAATTTCTATAAAAATAAAATTTTGCAAAAATTTTCTATAGCAATAAAATTTTGACAAAATTTTCTATAGAAATAAAATTTTGACAAAATTTTGCAAAACAAATTCCATAGAAATAAATTTTGCAAAAATTGTAAATAGAAATAAAATCTTGTAAAAATTTTCTATAGAAATAAAATTTTGCAAAAATTTTCTATAGAAATAAAATTTTGACAAAATTTTCTATAGAAATAACATTTTGACAAAATTTTCTATAGAAATAAAATTTTGGCAAAATGTTCTATATATATAACATTTTGATAAATTTTCTATAAAAATAAAATTTTGACAAAATTTTCTATGGAAATTAAATTTTGACAAAATTTTCTACGGAAATAAAAATTTTAAAATTTTTCTACACAATTTTTTTTTTTTTAAATTTTCTACACAAAATAATTTTGCACATATTTCTTACAGAAATAAAATTTTGCAAAACCTTTCCATATAAATTAAATTTTGCACAAGTTTTCTATTGAAATATAACTTTGAGAAAACAATTTCTATAATAATAAAATTCAGAGAAAAATTTCTATAAAAATAACAAAAATTTTCATAAAAATAAAATGTTGCCACAATATTCTATACAAAAGAAAATGTTGGAACATTTTCTATAGAAATATTATTTTGACAACATTTTCTATACAAAAAAATATTAATTGTGATACAATTTTCAAAAATAGTACAATTCAGAGCAAAATTTTCTATACTATTTGTATATTTTGCAAAAATTTTCTATAAAAATAAAATTTTGCCAAAATATTCTATAGAAATACAATCGTAACAACATTTTCTATAGAAATAAAGTTTTCACACAATTTTCTTTAGAAATAAAATTGTGACATATTTTTCTATAGAATTAAAATTTTGCGACAATTTTATAGAAAAACATTTTTACAAAAATTTTCTATAGAAATAAGAATATTCTAAAGAAATAAAATTTTGCAAACTTTTTCTATCAAACATTTTTTAATTTGATAGAATTTTAAATTTTAACAAAATTCTCTGTAGATATCCAAAAAAAAGAGGTTTACACAAAAATGTATACAAAAATGAAATTTTCACAAAATTTTCTGTAGCAATAAAATGTTGAAAAAAAATTCTATATAACTAAAATTTTGAGAAATAATTCTATAGAAATAAAATTTTGACAAAGTTTTTTATAGAAAAAAATTGATAAAATTTTCTATATAAAAAAATTGACAAAATGTTCTATAGAAATAAAATTTCGGCAAAATTTTCTATAGAAATAAAATTTTGGCAAAATGTTCTATAGAAATAAAATTTTGCTTAAATATTCTATAGAAATAAAATGTAGACACAATTTTTCATAAAAATAAAGTTTTGCAAAAATTCTATAGAAATACATTTTTACAAAAATTTTCTATAGAAATAAACATATTTTAAAGAAATAAAATTTCGCAAAAATTGTCTATAGAAATATAATTTTGCAAACATATCAAAAACTTCCGAGAGGAATAATTTTTTTTAAGAAAATTCTGTACAAATAAAATTTTGTAAAGAATTTCCATAGAATACAATTTTGCAAAATTTTTCCATAGAAATACAATTTTGCAAACATTCTCCATGGAACTAAATGTAGCAAAAATTTTCTATAGAAATAAAATATTGCGAAATAATTATATATATATCAGATGTTGCGGACAATTTTTATAGAAATAAAATTTTGACAACATTTTATATTGAAAGAAAATTTTCTAAACCCCTCTAGGGCAATAAAATTTTCTCAAGAAATAAAAGTTTATAAAAATTTTCTTTAGCTGATAGCCTAAGTAGCTAATGCTAGATTTTTCTCTTTTATTCTTATATTTACTATAAGTTTAATAAATAAATAAAAATTTTCTGTAGAAATAAAATTATATAAAAATTGTCTATAGAAATAAAATATTTAATAAATTTTCTATAGAAGTAAAGTTTCGAGAAAATTTTCTATTGAAATAAAATTTAAAAAAATAATTTCTATTGGAATACAATTTTGCAGAAATTTTCTATTGGAATAGATTTTGCAAAACTTTTCTTTAGGAACAAACTTTTGCAAAAATTGTCTATAGAAATAAAATTGTGCGAAAATTTTCTATAGATATAAGATTTAATGAAAAATTCCTATTGCAATAAGGTCTTGCAAAAATTTTCCTTTGGAATACAATTTTGTAAAGATTTTCTGTTGGAATACAATTTTGTAAAAATTTTCTATAAAATAAAATTTTTCAAAAATTCTCTGTAGAAATAAAATTTTGCAAAAATAAAGTTTTGGCAAAAATTTTATAGAAATAAAATTTTGACAAAGTTTTTCCAGTAATAAAATTGTGCAAAAATATTTTATTGAATTAAATTTTTAGAAAATTTGCTATTCACAGAAAATTTTGACAAAAATTACAAATCAAAATTTGAGTACATTTTCCATGAAAATAAAATTAAAATAACGAAATCATATGTATCAGACAATGAAAGTGTACATTAATATTTTGAAATATTTCGTTATATTAAAAGCTACTTTAGATTTAAATATTAATAAATAACATGTATATCTAAGCATTAAAATGAAAATAAAAAATACCAACAATTGATACAAACCGTTTTTATTGGCCTAACTATATTCCCTGGTTACCGACCCTCAAATTATCTGATGTCCTCCTATCTCGCCCAATGAAAAAACCAAACTTTTTGTTGTTTCTCTTAATGGTTTATCGTGTGTAAAATAAACTTTAATTGGCTTGGAATGTTAGCGTTTAATGCCAACCACAAAGAAAAAAAATTATGGCAAAACATAAAAAAATAACAAAGTGAAGGACAGGAATTTATTTACGTACAACCTGATGGTTAGATGGGTGAGAGGTATTAGGATCACAATCCATCTCCTGTAAGGTTTCCTTTCGTCCTATATACTGACTTGTCAAATCAAGCCTTAGAGTAAAATTTTATGAAAAAAAAAATGATTTCCTAAAACTTTGTAAAGCAATTTCAATATTTATGTTATGTAATGTTTTGTATATTGTTTGTATAAAAATTTAAATTTATTGTTGCTGGTAGCTTCTAGTTTTTTTTTTTCTTGGGTAGAAATTGAATAAATCAACATTAATTTAACTTTTAAAAAATAACATATTTGAGTTTATTTAACGTAAATGTTGTTAAAGAAATAAAATGAATTTGTTTTTCCCAATGGTCACAAATTTTCTTTTTTCTCTTCTTTTTTTCCGATTTATTTGATTACAGGTTTCAGACACCGATAAAAGCCTTCGCCTGCCTAACAACACCAAGGTGAGTGAGTAGAGATGTTTGTTTGATTTGAATGAATTTGGAAATGGTTTTGGATATTAGTAAAGGATTTTAAATATATTTTAGTAAAATTAAATATAAGCCACATATTTCATTGATTTATTCCGAATTACATACAAAAAACAAAACAACTTAGATTTATCATTATCATACCCTTTTTGGCATTGTTAGGACCTACTTGATACCATTTAGATTACTTGGGGCAGGTTCTCGATCAAACTAGAGCAATATATATCTGGAGACTAAAATTTTTTATTAATTTATTTCGATTTGGATGCTTAGGAAATTAACAAAAAATATATAATTTTATATAAATTAAAGAAAAAACTTATCACTCTCTTATCAGAATATGGGGGATTGATACTGTCTAGATTTCTTAGGAATAGCTTTGATAATATTAGAGAAATTTAGATTTACCGATTACATACTTTATATGAGACAAATTTTTAAGGAAATAAAATTTTGACAAAATTTTCTACCAAAAAAAATGTTGACAAAATTTTCTATAGAACTAAAATTTTGACAAATATTTATATAGAACTAAAATTTAGACCAAATTGTCTATAGAAATAAAATTCTGGCAAAATCTCGCTTTGATAATAGTAAAGAAATTTAGGTTTACCGATTACATATTTTATTTGAAAAAAATCTTTATTGAAATAAAATTTTTAACAAAATTGTCTATAGAAATTAAATTTTGTCAAAATTTTGTATAGAAATAAAATTTTCACAAAATTTTCTATAGGAATAAAAATTTGACAAAATTTTCTACAGAAATAAAATTTTGACGAATATTTCAATAGAACTAAAATTTAAACCAAATTTTGTATAGAAATAAAATTTTGACAAAATTTTCTATAAAAATAAAATTTTGATAAAATTTCTATAGAAATAAAATTTTGACAAAATTTTCGTTAGAAATAAAACGTTGCAAAATTTTCTATAGAAATAAAAATTTGACAAAATTGTCTATAGAAATAAAATGTTGACAAAATTTTTTATAGAAATAAAATTTTGACAACATTTTTTATAGAAATAAAATATAAATAAAATTTTGATAAATTTTCTATAGAAATAAAATTTTGGCAAAATTTTCTATAAAAATACAATTTTGACAAAACTTTCTATAGAAATAAAATTTTCACAAAATTTTTTATAAAAATAAAATTTTAACAAAATTGTCTATAGAAAAAAAATTGACAAAATTTTTTACAGAAATAAAATTTTTAATAAAATCTTCTATAGAAATCAAATTTTGACAAAATTTTCTATACAAATAAAATTATGATAAATTTTCTATAGAAATAAAATTTTGGCAAAATTTTCTATAAAAATACAATTTTGACAAAACTTTCTATAGAAATAAAATTTTAACAAAATTTTTATAGACATAAAATTTTGACAAAAATTTATATAGAAATAAAATTTTGCAAAAATTGTCTACAGAAATAAAATTTTGACAAAATTTTCTATAGAAATAAAATTTTGACAAAGTTTTTTATAGAAATAAAATTTTGACAAAAAATTATATAGAAATAAAATTTTGACAAAAGTTTCTATAGAAATAAAGTTTTGACAAAATTTTCTATAGGAATAAAAATTTGACAAAATTTTCTACAGAAAAAAAATTTTGACAAATATTTCAATAGAATTAAAATTTAGAACAAATTTTGTATAGAAATAAAATTTTGACAAAATTTTCTATAGAAATAAAATGTTGCAACAATTTTCTATCGAAATAAAATTTTGACGAAATTTTCTAAAGACATACAATTGTGACAAAATTTTCTATAAAAATAAATTTTTTTCAAAATTTTCTATAGAATTAAAATTTTGACAAAATTTTCTATAGAAATGAAATTTTCACACAATTTTCTATAGAAATGAAATTTTGACTAAATTTTCTATAGAAATAAAATTTTGGAAAATTTTTCTATAGAGATAAAATTTTGCAAAAATTTTCTTTAGAAATGAAATTTTGACAAAATTTTCTATAGAAATAAAATGTTGACAAAATTTTCTGCAGAAATGAAATTTTGATAACATTTGCTATAGAAATAAAATTTTGACAAAATTTCTATAGAAATAATTTTTTTTCAAAATTTTCTATAGAATTAAAATTTTGACAAAATTTTCTATAGAATTAAAATTTTGACAAAATTTTCTATAGAAATAAAATGTTGACAATTTTTTTTTTTTATACAAATAAAATTTTGACAAAATTTTCTATAGAAATAAAGTTTTGACAGAATAGAAATAGAAATAAAATTTGGTAAGATTTGATAAATTTTTTTATAGAAAAAAAAATTGACAAAATTTTCTATAGAAATAAAATTCTGACAAAATTTTCTATAGAAATAAAATTTTGACAAAATTTTCTATAGAAATAAAATTTTGACAAAATTTTCTATAGAAATAAAAGAAATAAAATTTTGACCAAATTTTCTATAGAAATGAAATTTTGACAACATTTTCTATAGAAATAAAATTTTGACAAACTTTTATATAGAAAAAAATTTTGATAAAATTTTCTATAGAAATAAAATTTTAACAAAATTTTCTATAGAAATAAAATTTTGACAAAATTTTCTATAGAAATAAAATGTTGACAAAATTTTCTACAGAAATGAAATTTTGATAACATTTTCTATAGAACTAAAATTTTGACAAAATTTCTATAGAAATAAAATTTTTTCAAAATTTTCTATAGAATTAAAATTTTGACAAAATTTTCTATAGAAATAAAATTTTGACAAAATTTTCTATAGAAATAACATTTTGACAAAATTTTCTATAGAAATAAAATGTTGCAACAATTTTCTATCGAAATAAAATTTTGACGAAATTTTCTAAAGACATACAATTGTGACAAAATTTTCTATAAAAATAAATTTTTTTCAAAATTTTCTACAGAATTAAAATTTTGACAAAATTTTCTATAGAAATGAAATTTTCACACAATTTTCTATAGAAATGAAATTTTGACTAAATTTTCTATAGAAATAAAATTTTGGAAAATTTTTCTATAGAGATAAAATTTTGCAAAAATTTTCTTTAGAAATGAAATTTTGACAAAATTTTCTATAGAAATAAAATGTTGACAAAATATTCTACAGAAATGAAATTTTGATAACATTTTCTATAGAAATAAAATTTTGACAAAATTTCTATAGAAATAAAATTTTTTCAAAATTTTCTATAGAATTAAAATTTTGACAAAATTTTCTGTAGAAATAAAATGTTGACAATTTTTTTTTATAGAAATAAAATTTTGAAAAAATTTTCTATAGAAATAAAATTTTGACAAAATTTTCTATAGAAATAAAGTTTTGACAGAATAGAAATAGAAATAAAATGTTGATAAGATTTGATAAAATTTTTTATAGAAAAAAAATTGACAAAATTTTCTATAGAAATAAAATTCTGACAACATTTTCTATAGAAATAAAATTTTGCCAAAATTTTCTATAGAAATAAAATTTTGGCAAAATTTTCTATAGAAATAAAATTTTGACAGCATTTTCTAAAGAAATAAAATTTTGACCAAATTTTCTATAGAAATAAAATTTTGACTAAATTTCTATAGAAATAAAATTTTTTCAAAATTTTCTATAGAATTAAAATTTTTGATAAAATTTTCTGTAGAAATAAAATGTTGACAATTTTTTTTATAGTATAGAAATAAAATTTTGACAAAATGTTCTATAGAAATAAAATTGTGACAAAATTTTCTATAGAAATAAAGTTTTGACAGAATAGAAATAGAAATAAAATTTTGATAAGATATGATAAATTTTTTTATAGAAAAAATGTTGACAAAATTTTCTATAGTAATAAAATTTAGTAAAAATGTTCTTTATATTTTTGGTTTTAGTCCAGCTCGAGGCCATAAATGAAAAAAAAAAACTCCAGAAGTTTTTTTTTTGTTATTTGTGTTTTATTTTATTGAAGGCAATATTTCGATTTGGCATCGTCAATCTTTATCAGGGCCAGGTAATTGAATAAAACAAGAGTGAATTGCAAATAAATTGTCTAAAGAAATAAAATTTTGCAAAAATGTTCTATGGAACAGAACACTTTTTAGAATTTCCCAATGATAGCGTTTGTCTTTGGCTACTCCCAGTATTAGATAGTTTCTGGTTGTAGAAGATAAAAAATCCATTCATCTTCCTTTGATAAATTCTTGAAACTATATTATAGACATCTTTTATAGATTGTCTGTTAGCCTCTAAAGAAAATTCAATTTAAATTTTTAGTCAAATCCCAATAACAAGAAATAAAGCGCAGTAGACTATAATAGTGTATACCCAAATTCCTTTAAATTCAGTTCAAATCTTACCACCATAATAATTTAACCTTTCGAAAACAAAAAATCGTGGGTAGTGGTGATTCTTATTTTTCACATAACAGTCAAAAACATTTTTGGAAGTTTTATGGGAATTTATGCTTCCTTGCCGGAAGTTGTTAATATTACTGCACTACATGCACTTTGCACTCCAATAAAGTGCTATTCTAGTATGCAGAAACATTTGGCCATAGTACCAGATGCGACTACCTTTCCATGTTTCCAGAGAGTAGTTTGCAAAAATTTTGTTTTTGTGTTTGTGTGAGAGTGAGTGCTTTAAATGGCGTTGTCTAAATTTTGCGTGTGTATTGCAGTGTAATTTCAATTCCATTGAAGTCCCTTCCCTTGGTTTGTTTTTCCACCAATTTTTGATTGTTTTTTTAGATCAGATTCTTTCTTTTGGTTCGAAGCACAATTTCTGGTTACCCAATATGTGTTCGAGGTTAAATGTAACAGGGACGTATCGAGGATTTTATTTCAAGGCCCCAAACAATTTTCCACAACTGAAAAATTAAACTAAGAAAATAGGCAAGTTTTCATTCCTGTATTTGTGGCAGGAGAAAATGTTCTGGATCACAAGCCCCCACCATGATTACGTCTCTGAAATGTGGTTAAATAAAAATGCACTTTATGTGAAAACAACAAACCATAACCGCTATCTCTGAAATAAAGGACGATTGAAACGCTAGAAAGTATTTGAAACAATCTATAGGTTCTTTTTACGTGGTTATTCTTTTAATCTGGGAATCCAAACTGAATCTTAAATTATGAAAGATTTTAAAATTGAAACAACAGCATATTTTATCACAAATTGATTTCTATACAAAACATTTTAAAAATCAAAAATTTAAAATTTTTGCAATTTTTTTTTATTTTTATAGCATTCTATAACTTTCTAACATATAGAGAATTATCATAAAAGTTTCTTTCTATAGAGAATTCTGTCAAATATAGAAATTTTTGCAAAATTTTATTTCTATAGAATTTTTTTCAAATATTAATTTCTATAAAAAATTTTGTCAAAATTTAACTTCTATCAAAAATTTTGTCAAAATTTTATTTCTATAGAAAATTTTGTGAAAATTTTATTTCTATAGAAAATTTTGTGAAAATTTTATTTCTATAGAAAATTTTGTGAAAATTTTATTTCCATATAAAATTTTGTGAAAATTTTATTTCTATATCAAATTTGGTTAAAATTTTATTTCTTTATGAAATTTGGTTAAAATTTTATTTCTATAGAAAATTTTATTAAAATTTTATTTCTGTAAAAAATTTAGTCAAAATTTTATTTCTATATAAAATTTGGTTAAAATTTTATTTCTATAAAAAATTTTATTAAAATTTTATTTCTGTAAAAAATTGTGTCAAAATTTTATTTCTATAGAAAATTTTGTAAAAATTTTATTCCTTTACAAAAATTTTTCAAAATTTTATTGCTATAGAAAATTTAGCAAAATTTAATTCCTATAGAAAATTTAGGAAAATTTTATTCCTATAGAAATTTTCTATTTCTGTAGAAAATTTTTGCAAAATTTTATTTTTATAGAAAATTTTTGCAAAATTTTATTTTTATAGAAAATTTTTGCAAAATTTTATTTCCATAGAAATTTTTTGCAAAATTTTATTTCCATAGAAAATTTTCTGAAAATTTCATTTCTATAGAGAATTTTCTCAAAATTTTATTTCTAAAGAAAATGTTGTTAAAATTTTATTTGTATAAAAAATTTTGTCAAAATGGTATATGATTATTATTTTGCTCGGCTTGAGATTATAGAAACCATCGATTATTAATTTGTTTTAATATTTATTTCCAACATTTCGGTAAGTGCAACTAAACATTTTCTGGGATTTTGTACCTACGTATAATATAAAAAATATAATAACATTTAATGTTCAACAATGTACAAAGTCAAAAGTACGTAAATAGTATCTCTATAGAGAATTTGGTCAAAATTTTATTTATATAGAAAACATTGTCAAAATTTTATTTTTATAGAAAATTTTCGCAAAAATTTTATTTCTCTTTTATTCTTTTAAAAATTTATTTCTGTTGCACATTTTTTATTTATATTTATAGAAAATCTTGTCCAAATTTTATTTCTATAGAAAATTTTGTTCAAATTTTATTTCTATAGAAAATTTTGTCAAAATTTTATTGATATAGAAATGTTTTTAAAAATTTTATTTCTATAGAAAATTCAATTGAAAAATTATTTCTATAAAAAAATTTAATAATTTTATTTCTAACGAAAATATTGTTAAAATTTTATAGAAAATATTGTCAATATTTTTTTCAAGTTTTTTTCTATTGAAAATTTTATTTCTTCGAAAAATTTCATCAAAATTTTATTTTTATAGAAAATCTTCTCCAAATTTTATTTCTATAGAAAATTTTGTTCAAATTTTATTTCTATAGATAATTTTGTCAAACTTCTATTTCTGTAGATAATTTTGTTAAATTTTTATTTCTATAGAAATGTTTTTAAAAATTTTATTTCTATAGAAAATTCTATTAAAAATTTTTTCTATAAAAAAATTTTAATAATTTTATTTCTAACGAAAATATTGTTAAAATTTTATAGAAAATATTGTCAATATTTTTTCAAGTTTTTTTCTATTGAAAATTTTATTTCTTCGAAAAATTTCATCAAAATTTTATTTTTATAGAAAATCTTGTCCAAATTTCAATTCTATAGAAAATTTTGTCCAAATTTTATTTCTATAGATAATTTTGTCAAAATTTTATTTCTGTAGATAATTTTGTTAAATTTTTATTGCTATAGAAATGTTTTTAAAAATGTTATTTCTATAGAAAATTCTATTAAAAAATTATTTCTATAAAAAAATTTTAATAATTTTATTTCTAACGAAAATATTGTTAAAATTTTATAGAAAATATTATCAATATTTTTTTCAAGTTTTTTTTTTATTGAAAATTTTATTTCTTCGAAAAATTTCATCAAAATTTTATTTTTATAGAAAATCTTGTCCAAATTTCATTTCTATAGAAAATTTTGACCAAATTTTATTTCTATAGATAATTTGGCAAAATTTTATTTCTGTAGATAATTTTGTTAAATTTTTATTGCTATAGAATTTTTTTTTTAGTTTTATTTCTATAGAAAATTCTATTGAAAAATTATTTCTATAAAAAAATTTTAATAATTTTATTTCTAACGAAAATATTGTTAAAATTTTATAGAAAATATTGTCAATATTTTTTTCAAGTTTTTTTTCTATTGAAAATTTTATTTCTTCGAAAAATTTCATCAAAATTTTATTTTTATAGAAAATCTTGTCCAAATTTTATTTCTATAGAAAATTTTATCCAAATTTTATTTCTATAGATAATTTTGTCAAAATTTTAATTCTGTAGATAATTTTGTTAAATTTTTATTGCTATAGAATTGCTTTTAAAAATTTTATTTCTATAGAAAATTCTATTGAAAAATTATTTCTATAAAAAAATTTTAATAATTTTATTTCTAACGAAAATATTGTTAAAATTTTATAGAAAATATTGTCAATATTTTTTTCAAGTTTTTTTCTATTGAAAATTTTATTTCTTCGAAAAATTTCATCAAAATGTTATTTTTATAGAAAATCTTGTCCAAATTTTATTTCTATAGAAAATTTTGTCCAAATTTTATTTCTATAGATAATATTGTCAAAATTTTATTTCTGTAGATAATTTTGTTAAATTTTTATTGCTATAGAATTTCTTTTAAAAATTTTATTTCTATAGAAAATTCTATTGAGAAATAATTTCTATACAAAAGTTTTAATAATTTTATTTGTAACGAAAATATTGTTAAAATTTTATAGCAAATATTGTCAATATTTTTTTCAAGTTTTTTTCTGTTGAAAATTTTATTTCTTCGAAAAATTTCATCAAAATTTTATTTTTATAGAAAATCTTGTCCAAAATTTATTTCTATAGAAAATTTTGTCCAAGTTTTATTTCTATAGATAATTTTGTCAAAATTTTATTTCTGTAGATAATTTTGTTAAATTTTTATTGCTATAGATTTTTTTTGTAATTTTATTTCTATAGAAATTTCTATTGAAAAATTATTTCTATACAAAAATTTTAATAATTTTATTTGTAACGAAAATATTGTTAAAATTTTATAAAAAATATTGTCAATATTTTTTTCAAGTTTTTTTCTGTTGAAAATTTTATTTCTTCGAAAAATTTCATCAAAATTTTATTTTTATAGAAAATCTTGTCCAAATTTTATTTCTATAGAAAATTTTGTCCAAATTTTTTTTCTATAGATATTTTGTCAAAATTTTATTTAAAAAAAAAATGTTTGCACAATTTTATTTCTGTAGACAATTTTTCCAAAATTTTATTCCTATAGCAAATTTTCCCAAAATTTTATTTCTATAAAAAAATTTGTTAAAATTTTATTTCTGCAGAAAACTTTCTCAAAATTCGTCGTGTTCGTTTTTAAAAACAAATCCCTCCATGTTGTCTGATAGCAAAAAATGAAAAAAAAAAACACTCTGAAAAGTCTATAACTGCATCATGACTCAACATTGTATAAAGCTATAACCCTGAATAGTATGGAGGTAGAATGGCTGTGTGTGATAGATAAAATAAAAATATTATGGAATAGAAACAAAAAAACCTTACTTTTGTAGGGTGGTGACTTTATGTTACAAGAGGGAATTTCTATAGTAAATATTACGGTTGCGCCAAAAAGTAGGCTATATATTTGTAAAAAATAAAAAAGTATTTAAGTAACCTTTTATTGATTTTATTGCTTATTATTAAACCATAAGAACGTTAAAAGCGCAAACTATGTTTTAATTATTGTTATTTATTAATTTTAATTTGTATTCTATTAATTTGCCATTAGCCTAAATGTATGCTATATTTTTAAATTAAATTAGTAAAATAGATCCTTGATTAAGAAATTTAATTTTGATTTAAATTTAAATTTAAATTTGATACGTGTTCTAAATTAAGGTTTGCAATATCCCTTAACTTTGGTTATCACAATGAAACTCATATTCTAAATATAATGTTAGCCCCAAAAAGAACACGATTTTAATTATAAAAAAAAGGAAAACACCTATGTAACTTTTTTATAGTATTTTATTATTTTATTCATAGTTTAACAAAACTTCTAATTTTTTATAAATCTCCTGTTCGCCTCAATGTATGCTACATTGTTTTTTTTTTTTCATAAAGTTCAATATGCCCTTGATTAAGAATTTTTATTTAGTTTCTTTATGGACATTTGGTGCCAACGATGTAATTTATTTTAATATTTGAAATAAGCCTTTGCTTTAGTTTGTCATACGTATACTGCCAAATGATGGTCAAAACCCAACGATAGGATTTTTATGGGAAAAGTTTGTAAACTTTTTGGCACAAATGACCGTTATGCGTTCGGTAAAAATGGTATGCAGTAAATGAGCAGGGGAGATGGGAAAAAGGGATATTGGAAAAATTTATGAGATTTGGTTTCGTTGTGTGTGGTTTACTTGAAGACACCATATCAATAAGAAATTAAAAAATCAATAATTAGCGCCCAGGCATATGCTCTGTAATATATGCAGAGAAGTATTTTATAAAAAAAAATATTTATTTATTTATTACTTAATTTATTATAATTACAAATTATAAAAAAAAACTTATTTATACGGCCACTAGCAACTAGAGGCTATTGGCCTATATAAAAAAAAATATTTATATGTGACACCTTTATCAATATTCAATTTTACTCCACAATCTCTGTATTTTTTGCTTCAAAAAATTTAACCCTTTTTTAAAGTAATTGAGTTAATAGTACAATTACTTTACAGCCTAACAGTATGCTACATGCAAAAAGGTGTTGACAGGATTCAACGAAAAATATGCATTAATTATTTTTAAACTGCAACACTTTAACGAGTTACATGTTTTTTATTTCTGAACATGTCACAACTCACATGCTCAGCTATGATTTATGACATGTCATTTTATCCTATTCATTCGGCGTTTAACACATTACATTCGATAAAAATCTATGGCAAGTGAAAAACCAAAAATGTTGTTACACTTTAGCAAGTAGTTACCAAAACACATACCACTACCTCCAACTATTCACACGAGCCATATAAGAGACAAGGAATATATTTATATTTTATTGTTATCACGACAGGGTATAAACACGACATCTCCATTGTGACAGAAAATTTCTTGAGATGACATTCAAACCAAGTAGTGGACACCTATTTTAAATAGTGGTGGAATGTTGTATCCATCTTGGAAACAGGAACTTTAAATAAATTGGTTAACACTTTAAAGGCACAACAAGCCGAATAATGACGAATTTAGAAAATCTCAACGGCAACTCTGTGTCAAACCGCTGAGATTTCGTAAAAAAGGTGGCTCAATAATTTTAGAAAACTGTCACAAAAAGTGGCACACTTTTTATAAAGAAAAATTAGGAATTAAATAAAAATTAAAAGTTTTTTTTCTATGAAATTATGAAGTCGTGATTTCTTCAAATTAGAGCAAAATAAACTCAAAAATAGTTTTTTTCCATAAACCTAAAATATAAACCCAAAAATAAATTTATTTCCATTTCATCGAAAATCACGATTTGTCGACTTAAAAAAATTTCTTTGCCTATTTTTAGGCGCCATACAAAATTATAGTATTTGGATGCGGTGTAACCATTGTGCCACTTTAATAGCAAATTTGACTCGTTTTTAAACGATACTTTCTTTTTTAATTTTCTTTTTCAATTTTCTTGAGCCAGTTTTCACATATTTGTGCCACATTTTCGTCATACACAGAAAAAAATATATCACCAAAATATTTCCAATTAAAAAGTTAATTGAAGTTAAAAATATTTTCAATTAATAAATTAATTGATACAATTAACTTTTTAATCAAGATAGAAACATCAAGTTAATGAAGTAAATGATTGAAAATTTAAAAATTTTTAATTAAAAAATTAATTGATACAATTAACTTTTTAATTAAATTCGGAAGACTAAGTCAGTTAAAAAAGTGATGAACATTTTTATACCCACCACCATAGAATGGTGACGGGGTTATAATAAGTTTGTCATTCCGTTTGTAACACATCGAAATATCGATTTCCGACTATATAAAGTATATATATTCTTGATCAGGGAGAAATTCTAAGACGATATAAGCATGTCCGTCTGTCTGTCTGTTGTAATCACGCCAATTTGGTATCAATGTGGTATCACAATGGACTGAATAGTCTAAGTGAGCCTGATACATGGGGCTGCCACCTGACCTAACCTAACCTAACCTATAGTCACGCCACAGCCTTCAATAATGGAGCTATCGTCCTGATATTTGACACAGATTCGTCTTTTGTTTGCAGGCAGGCCAAGTTCGAAGATGGGCTATATCGGTCCAAGTTTTGATATAGTCCCCATATAAACCAACCTCCCGATTTGGGGTCTTGGGCTTAAAAAAACTGTAGTTTTTATCCAATTTGCTTGAAATTTGGAATCTGGAGGTAGTCTAGGACCATAAAGACGTGTGTCGAAAATGGTGAGTACCGGTCGATGTTTTGATATAGCCCGCATATAGACCGATCTCCCGATTTTAATTTTTGGGCTTCTAGAATCCGTAGTTTTTATCCAATTTGCCTGAAATTTGAAATCTAGAGGTATTCCAGGACCATAAAGACGTGTGTCGAAAATGGTGAGTACCGGTCCATGTTTTGATATAGCCCCCATATAGACCGATTTCACGATTTTACTTCTTGGGCTTCCAGATCCGTAATTTTTATCCAATTTGCCTGAAATTGGAAATCTAAAGGTATTCTAGGAAAATAAAGAGATGTGCCGAAAATGGTGAGTACCGGTCCATGTTTTGATATAACCCCCATATAAACCGATGTCCCGATTTTACTTTTTGGGCTTCTAGAATCCGTAGTTTTTATCCAATTTGCTTGAAGTTTGGAATCTAGAGGTATTCTAGGACCATAAAGACGTGTGTCGAAAATGGTGAGTATCGGTCCATGTTGTGATATAGCCCCCATATAGACCGATCTCCCGATTTTACTTCGTGGGATTCTAGAATCCGTAGTTTTTATCCAATTTGCCTGAAATTGGAAATCTATAGGTATTCTAGGAAAATAAAGAGATGTACCGAAAATGGTGCCTATCGGTCCATGTTTTGGTATAGACCCCATATGGACCGATTTCCCGATTTTGCTTCTTGGGCTTCTAGAATCCGTAGTTTTTACCCAATTTGGCTGAAATTGGAAATCTAGAGGTATTCTAGGACCCTAAGGAGGTGTGCCGAAAATGGTGAGTACCGGTTCATGTTTTGATATAGTCTTCATATAAACCGATCTCCCGATTTTACTTCTTGGGTTTCTAGAATGCGTAGTTTTTATCCAATTTGCCAGAAATTGGAAATCTAAAGGTATTCTAGGAAAATAAAGAGATGTGCCGAAAATGGTGAGTACCGGTCCATGTTTTGATATAACCCCCATATAAACCGATATCCCGATTTTACTTTTTGGGCTTCTAGAATCCGTTTTTTTTTTTACCCAATTGCCTGAAATTGTAAATCTAGAGGTATTCTAGGAAAATAAAGAGATGTGCCGAAAATGGTGAGTATCGGTCCATGTTGTGATATAGCCCCCATATAGACCGATCTCCCGATTTTACTTCTTGGGATTCTAGAATCCGTAGTTTTTATCCAATTTGCTTGAAATTTGGAATCTAGAGGTATTCTAGAACCATAAAGACGTGTGTCGAAAATGGTGAGTATCGGTCCATCTTTTGATATAGCCACCATATAGACCGATCCCCCGATTTTACTTCTTGGGCTTCGAGAATCCGTAGTTTTTATCCAATTTGCCTGAAATTGAAAATCTAGAGGTATTCTAAGAAAATAAAGAGATGTGCCGCAAATGGTGAGTACCGGTCCATGTTTTGATATAGCCCCCATATAGACCGATTTCCCGATTTTACTTCTTGGGCTTCTAGAATCCATAGTTTTAATCCAATTTACCTGAAATTTGAAATCTAGAGGTACTCTAGGACCATAAAGAGGTGTGCCGAATATATTGAGTATCGGTACAGTTTTTGATATAGCCCCCATATAAACCGGCCCTCCGATTTGGGGTCTAGAGTCTAGAACTACTATTAATTGTGCTGAATACTGTGTGTATCCTTCCATGTTTCGGTATAGCCCCCATTACACCGAACTCACGATTTAACTCCTAGGGTTTCCAAAAATTTTAGTTTTTATTCGATTATCCACAAATTGAAAATATACTGGCATTTTAGACCCATAACAAAGTGTATATGATTTAGTTTTATCGGTCCATTTTGTAAGGCCTCCATATAGACCGATTTCACTTAAAGAGGGTATAGAAGGCGCACTGATCATGAAAATTTCTTAAAACTGAAACTGCAAAAAGTCCAAATTTTACTTCTCGTAATCATTTAAATAATTGGGATGGAATTCTACAGATTTTAGATATCAAATCAAGGCGTTATTTCATCATTTTCTTGCACACTTACAAGAGATGTTTATGATTCCTCTAAAACTTAAACAAAAAATGGTTCTTATAAATTCAGAATCTGATCTGGTTTTCATAGGTAAAATCTTTACATTTATCTGTGGGAAGCGTACTGGTTGAACTGATCTGCTTGGAAAAATATCTGTCATCAAACTTCCCCTGAAATTTTCAAAGGAAACTAGTAACATATATTTGATTCATGGTGGTGGGTATTTAAGATTCGGCCCGGCCAAACTTACTTCTGTATATACTTGTTTTAAAATATTATCTTATATTCCTTTCAATATTAAAACAAAATCTTTTCAGTTTCTTTTCACTTTCAAGAAACCCTAGTTCTCATAAGACCCCTAAATCCATACTTGAAAACTAAATTTCATCTGGTGTAGATTGATTTACATTTCTCTAAAGTGAAATCATCCTAATGTTAATTATCATCGTAGATTTTTAAAATTATTATCGTATATATTCTTTTCAATATTAAAAACAAAATCTTTTCAGTTTCTTTTAACTTTCAAGAAACCCTAGCTCTCATTACACCCCTAAATCCATATTTGAAAACTAAATTTTACCTTGTGTTGATTGATTTAAAGTGAAATCATCCTCATGTTAATTATCATCGTAGATTTTTTTATTGTGAAACAAAATTTCTTAAGTATCTTGTTGCACTCAAGTAACACTATTTTTCATAGAGCCCCTAAAACTATACTTCACATCTAAAATTTTCCTTTTATATATTGATTTACATTCCCCCAAAGTGAAACCATCTCTATGTTAAAATTATTGTCGTATACACTTTTCAATATTGAAAAAAATTCTCTTCAATTTCTTTTTGCTTTCAAGTAACACTAGGTCTCATATGGCCCCTAAAACTATACTTCAAAAAAAAACTACAGTTCACAATAACACTATAAATCAGGCCTTTCGGTCATTATGCAATTAACACATCATCTCCACTTTAGAAAACATTTGATGGAATTGCTTGTTTGTTGTTTACAAACAGATTTTTCTATGTCCCATTGGCATTGCGTGTACTTATGTCATTATAATGGGCACATACTCGTATTCCTCGTTCATATTACGTCTGACATGCTATTGTTTGTAATAGAGTTTTTTCTCCGACCCATGAGTGTTATTTTTTGTTTTTGTTGTTTTTTTTTCTAATCCAACACTCTTTCTCTTTTGCTCTTCATTTGCTCTGGGTGTGAGGGTGTGTGCAGATGATGGTTTTTCTCTATGTTCTGCAATGAAATTCAATAGACACTTCATCATATATTGCTTTGTGGTAGTGTGTATGTGTGTGTTAGAATCGACGTTTGAAGTGTGTACATTGCAAACAGTTCGTGCTATGATAACATTTGCAAAGGTAACACTTTAAAGCTCTAAGGATAGAAATTATATGATCATATGTAATTATTTTAGTCAGAGAAAGGAATTTTATTTTCTAGAAAATCAAAATCAATCAATATTTCCAATATTTTCAAATGTTATCTGAGATCAAACGTAATTAATAGTCTCTACTAGCATACCTTCAGGCGCCGATATATAGAAACTAGAATTTCCAACATAAATTGTGCTAGATTTTAGTGCGGAGAAATGTCTATAAAACAAATTTCCGACAAAGGTATTGCAAGAATCGCACTTTCAAGAAAATAAAGCTGAGTTGTGCTAGTCGAGTGTGTTATTGCGATGTTTCAATGAACATTTTATTTCTTATAAATTTCGAAAAATTTTCCAGAATCACCATTTTCGCTGAATTTTCAAAAATACATGATAATGATTTTGGTATTGATTCCGAACCAAACAAACAAGCAGGATTTTTTAAAAATATTTTTAAATTAGGGTTTTGCGCACTTGGTACTAAGAAACACAAGGTTATTTTGTGCTAAACTTGAGTACGATCGGTTAATAAATGAGTCTATTATGGTCAAATTTTAGAAAATCGGGCTATACATATATATATTGGAGCCATATCTTAATCCGAACCGATTTGAATGATTCTTTGCAGGTACAGCTAGTACTATAGAAGATTAGATTTTACCAACTTTTAGTAACATCGGTAAATAAATGGGAGTTTTTGGGTCGAAAACCTTTGTAGTTAGTGTCCTACATTCCGTCATTATTTATATTCATAAAAATTTTTTTTCTATGAAAATTTTATCAAAATTATATTATTATACAAAATCTTGTTAAAATTTTATTTCTGTAGAAAATTTTGTCAAAATTTTATTTCTAAAGAAAATTTTGTAAAAATTTTATTTCTATAGAACATTTTGTTAAAATTTTATTTCTATAGAAAATTTTGTTAAAATTTTATTTCTATAGAAAATTTTATTAAAATTTTATTTCTATAGAAAATTTTGTCAAAATTTTATTTCTATAGAAAATTTTGTCAAAATTTTATTTCTATAGAAAATTTTATCAAAATTTTATTTCTATAGAAAATTTTGTGAAAATTTTATTTCTATGACAATTTTGTGAAAATTTTATTTCTATAGACAATTTTGTTAAAATGTTATTTCTATAGAATTTTTTTTTTAAATTTTATTGCTATAGAAATTTTTGTCTAAATTTTATTTCTACAGAAAATTTTGTCTAAATTTTATTTCTATAGAAACTTTTGTCAAAATTTTATTTCTATACAAAATTTTGTCAAAATTTTATTTCTACAGAAATATTTGTCAAAATTTTATTACTACAGAAAATTTTGTCAAAATTTATTTTCTACCGAAAATTTTGTCAAAATTTTATTTCTATAGACAATTTTGTTAAAATGTTATTTCTATAGAATTTTTTTTTAAATTTTATTGCTATAGAAATTTTTGTCTAAATTTTATTTCTACAGAAAATTTTGTCTAAATTTTATTTCTATAGAAAATTTTGTCAAAATTTTATTTCTATACAAAATTTTGTCAAAATTTTATTTCTACAGAAATATTTGGCAAAATTTTATTACTACAGAAAATTTTGTCAAATTTTTTTTTTACCGAAAATTTTGTCAAAATTTTATTTCTATAGACAATTTTGTTAAAATGTTATTTCTATAGAAATTTTTTTTTTTTTTAAATTTTATTGCTATAGAAATTTTTGTCTAAATTTTATTTCTACAGAAAATTTTGTCTAAATTTTATTTCTATAGAAAATGTTGTCTAAATTTTATTTCTATTGAAAATTTTGTCTAAATTTTATTTTTATAGAACATTGTGTCTAAATTTTCTTTCTATAGACAATTTTGTCAAAATTTTCAATATAAGCTTAACTATAGATAATATGTTGACTACAATATCTCTCGCCTTCCCCATGGTTAATTTCGCTCGCCACGACCCCCTCCCCCACTACATATTACCAGGTAAAATATTCTCTTGATATTTAATTTCCATTAGAATTTCTTACTATTGCCAAGAATTACCTCTTTACATTTTATTTCTATAGAAAATTTTGTCCAAATTTTATTTCTATAGAAATTATTGTAAAAATTTTATTTCTACAGAAAAATTTGTCAAAATTTTATTTCTGTAGAAAATTTTGTCCAAATATTATTTCTATTGAAAATTTTGTTAAAATTTTATTTCTATAGAAAATTTTGTTAAAATGTTATTTCTGTAGACAATTTTGTCAAACTTTTATTTCTATAGAAAACTTTGTCTAAATTTTATTTCTAAACAAAATTTTGTCAACATTTTATTTCTACAGAAAATTTTGTCAAAATTTAATTTCTGTAGAAAATTTTGTCAAAATTTTATTGCTATAGAAATTTTTGTCTAAATTTTATTTCTACAGAAAATTTTGTCTAAATTTTATTTCTATAGAAAATTTTGTCAAAATTTTATTTCTATACAAAATTTTGTCAAAATTTTATTTCTACATAAATATTTGTCAAAATTTTATTACTACAGAAAATTATGTCAAAATTTTTTTTCTACCGAAAATTTTGTCAAAATTTTATTTCTATAGACAATTTTGTCAAAATTTTATTTCTATAGACAATTTTGTTAAAATGTTATTTCTATAGAATTTTTTTTTTTTAAATTTTATTGCTATAGAAATTTTTGTCTAAATTTTATTTCTACAGAAAATTTTTTCTAAATTTTATTTCTATAGAAAATGTTGTCTAAATTTTATTTCTATTGAAAATTTTGTCAAAATTTTATTTTTATAGAAAATTATGTCTAAATTTTCTTTCTATAGACAATTTTGTCAAAATTTTCAATATAAGCATTAACTATAGATAAAATGTTGACTACAATATCTCTCGCCTTCCCCATGGTTAATTTCGCTTTCCACGACCCCCTCCCCCACTACATATTACCAGGTAAAATATTCTGTTGATATTTAATTTCCATTAGAATTTCTTACTATTGCCAAGAATTACCTCTTAAAGTCTTTGGTGTTTTTTGCTTGCCAATAAAAATCATTACCCCATGACCTTTTCAAAAGGCAATAATAAATGGCAGAGAACAACCAACAATACCACTGCCTCTGACTTACTACTGCATCAATAATAATGCAAATTATGGCATAATAAAAAAGAGTGGAGAAAAACTGAATAAAAAAAAACAACAAATAATAACATTAGTATCGTAATGATATAAAGACTTCTTACAATGACTCTGAATGGGCCATGTTATTAAGTAATGGCATGGAGGGCAATTCAGCAAATTCATTCGATTGCAATGCAGGCGCAAATAATACGAATACGAGGCGCCAAAAAGGAAGGTAGCTTTTTGGCCACCAGCAAGAAATTTCCATAATAAAGTGTTAAATCTTTGGAAGTCTTTAGCTTTGCATTTTTTGTTCGCTGCCACTTTTCAAAAGTGCCAAGATACATTTATGCAAAACCCTAAAATGCATCTGAAATATAAAATGAAGAAAAAAAAACAGAAAACCAACTGTCGACATCACTTTTAATCCCCTTTTTTAACCTCCTCGCACCTGAGTGCATAAATCATGAATTCACCTGGTGGTGTTGCTGGCTACCCATGGATGATTTCATTCCTTGCCTCATACATAGTTTTGTAGTATCCAGGAAAAAATTTGCAAACTCTGATATGGGTCTTTAAAATATTTTAGTGCTGTATTTTTTTTTTTTTGCATTCATTGCTCACTGTGTCGTTGTTTTGGCGTATGCGGATTTTCGGTCAGGAGTGCTTTTGCAAAAAAACGAAAAAAAACCTAGTAAAACTGACTGTGTAGGGGTTAAACCCTGGGCTAGGAAAATTCACCCACAGTACGAGTCATGTCAGAAGATAATCAGGTTAAAAGGGTAATGACAGAATTCAATGGTCATGTTATGGTTGGGATATTTCCAAGCCAACACAAATTGGTTTAACGTGATTGTTTTTTCTCTTTTGCCAGGGAAAAAAGTTGTCAGAATATTTTTTTCGTATTTTTTAAGAAAAATGAAACAGGAATAAATCGATTTATATAAAACAAAAATTTTTTATGGATGCACAAAAAAAAATAGGAAAGAGCAAAAAAGTTGACAGTTACCGAATTTGATGTTTCCAATGAGAAATTTAATTCTCGATAAAATTAAAGTTTTTAGAAAATTTTGTGTAGAAATAAAATTTTGAAACAAAAATTTTATATAAATAAAATTTTAAGAAATTTTTCTATAGAAATAAAAATTTGACAAAATTTTCTACAGAAATAAAAATTTGTCAAAATTTTCTAAAGAAATAAAAATTTTGACAAAATTTTCGATAGAAAAAAAATTTTGACAAAATTTTCTATGGAGATAAAATTTTGACAAAATTTTCTATAGAGATAAAATTTTGACAAAATTTTCTATGGAAATAAAATTTTGACAAAATTTTCTATGGAAATAAAATTTTGACAACATTTTCTATGGAAATAAAATTTTGACACAATTTTCTATGGAAATAAAATTTTGACAAAATTTTCTATAGAAATAAAAATTAATTAAATTCAATATTATAGAAATAAAATTTTGAAAAAATTTTTTAAAGAAATAAATTTTAATAAAAAATTTTTATAAACATAAAATTTTGACAAAATTTTCTGTAGAAAGAAAATTTAGACAAAATTTTCTATTGAAATAAAATTGTAACACAATTTTCTATAGTAATAAAATTTTGATAAAATTTTCTATAGAAAACAATTTTTGACAAATTTTCCATAGAAATCAAATTTTGACAAAATTTTCTATAGATATAATATTTTTACAAAATTTTCTTTAGACATAAAATTTTGACAAAATTTTCTTTAGACATAAAATTTTGACAAAATTTTCTATAGAAATAAAATTTTGACAAAATTTTCTATAGAAATAAAATTATAACAAAATTTTCTATAGTAATAAAATTTTGTATAGAAATAAAATTTTGACAAAATTTTCTATGGAAATAAAATTTTGACAAAATTTTCTATGGAAATAAAATTTTGACAACATTTTCTATGGAAATAAAATTTTGACACAATTTTCTATGGAAATAAAATTTTGACAAAATTTTCTATAGAAATAAAAATTAATTAAATTCAATATTATAGAAATAAAATTTTGAAAAAAATTTTTAAAGAAATAAATTTTAATAAAAAATTTTTATAAACATAAAATTTTGACAAAATTTTCTGTAGAAAGAAAATTTACACAAAATTTTCTATTGAAATAAAATTGTAACACAATTTTCTATAGTAATAAAATTTTGATAAAATTTTCTATAGAAAACAATTTTTGACAAATTTTCCATAGAAATCAAATTTTGACAAAATTTTCTATAGTAATAAAATTTTGTATAGAAATAAAATTTTGACAAAATTTTCAGTAGAAAGAAAATTTTGACAAAATTTTTTATTGAAATAAAATTTTAACAAAATTTTCTATAGAAATAAAATTTTGACAAAAGTTTCTGTAGAAAGAAAATTTTGACAAAATTTTCTATTGAAATAAAATTTTAACAAAATTTTCTATAGAAATAAAATTTTAACAAAATTTTCTGTAGAAATAAAATTTTGACAAAATTTTCTATAGAAATAAAATTTCTATGGAAATAAAATTTTGACAATTTTGAAAATAAAATTTCGAAATTTCAATAGAAACAAATTTTTGACAAAATTTTCGATAGAAATGAAATTTTGACGAAATTTTCTATAGAAATAAAATTTTAACAATATATATATAATAATTATAATTATATAAATTCAATATCTCTAAAAATTTTAATTTTTATGTTAGGCCATACCATTAATGTCCATTGTGAGTAAGTTCTTTCTTTTGGTTGAAGGAGTAACTTTCCCTTGTTAGTAAAAGTTGTAATCAAAAAAAAATTAAATTATAAAAAAATAAAATTATAAATTAAAAATTCGACATATATATATAAATAAAAATTTTTGACAAAATTTTTTAAAGAAATAAAATTTAAACAAAAATTTTGTATAAAAATAAAATTTTGACAAAATTTTCTGTAGAAAGAAAATTTTGACAAAATTTTCTATTGAAATACAATTGTAACAAAATTTTCTATAGTAATAAAATTTTGACAAATTTTCCATAGAAATAAAATTTTGACAAAATTTTCTTTAGAAATAAAATTTTCACTAAATTTTCTAGAGAAATAAAATTTTGACAAAATTTTCTAGAGAAATAAAATTTTGACAAAATTTTCTATAGAAATAAAATTTTGACAAAATTTTCTATAGAAATAATATTTTAACAAAATTTTCTATAGAAATGCTATTTTAACAAAATTTTCTATAGTAATAAAATTTTGACAAAATTTTCTGTAGAAATAAAATTTTGAAGAAATTTTCTATAGAAATAACATTTTCACAAAATTTTCTATGGAAACAAAATTTTCTATAGAAATAAAATTTAGACAAAATTTTCTATAGAAATAAAATTTAGACAAAATTTTCTGTAGAAATTTTCTATTGAAATAAAATTGTAACACAATTTTCTATAGTAATAAAATTTTGATAAAATTTTCTATAGAAAACAATTTTTGACAAATTTTCCATAGAAATCAAATTTTGACAAAATTTTCTATAGTAATAAAATTTTGTATAGAAATAAAATTTTGACAAAATTTTCAGTAGAAAGAAAATTTTGACAAAATTTTTTATTGAAATAAAATTTTAACAAAATTTTCTATAGAAATAAAATTTTGACAAAAGTTTCTGTAGAAAGAAAATTTTGACAAAATTTTCTATTGAAATAAAATTTTAACAAAATTTTCTATAGAAATAAAATTTTAACAAAATTTTCTGTAGAAATAAAATTTTGACAAAATTTTCTATAGAAATAAAATTTCTATGGAAATAAAATTTTGACAATTTTGAAAATAAAATTTCGAAATTTCAATAGAAACAAATTTTTGACAAAATTTTCGATAGAAATGAAATTTTGACGAAATTTTCTATAGAAATAAAATTTTAACAATATATATATAATAATTATAATTATATAAATTCAATATCTCTAAAAATTTTAATTTTTATGTTAGGCCATACCATTAATGTCCATTGTGAGTAAGTTCTTTCTTTTGGTTGAAGGAGTAACTTTCCCTTGTTAGTAAAAGTTGTAATCAAAAAAAAATTAAATTATAAAAAAATAAAATTATAAATTAAAAATTCGACATATATATATAAATAAAAATTTTTGACAAAATTTTTTAAAGAAATAAAATTTAAACAAAAATTTTGTATAAAAATAAAATTTTGACAAAATTTTCTGTAGAAAGAAAATTTTGACAAAATTTTCTATTGAAATAAAATTGTAACAAAATTTTCTATAGTAATAAAATTTTGACAAATTTTCCATAGAAATAAAATTTTGACAAAATTTTCTTTAGAAATAAAATTTTCACTAAATTTTCTAGAGAAATAAAATTTTGACAAAATTTTCTAGAGAAATAAAATTTTGACAAAATTTTCTATAGAAATAAAATTTTGACAAAATTTTCTATAGAAATAATATTTTAACAAAATTTTCTATAGAAATGCTATTTTAACAAAATTTTCTATAGTAATAAAATTTTGACAAAATTTTCTGTAGAAATAAAATTTTGAAGAAATTTTCTATAGAAATAACATTTTCACAAAATTTTCTATGGAAACAAAATTTTCTATAGAAATAAAATTTAGACAAAATTTTCTATAGAAATAAAATTTAGACAAAATTTTCTGTAGAAAGAAAATTTAGACAAAATTTTCTATAGAAATAAAATTTTAACAAAATTTTCTACAGTAATAAAATTTTGATAAAATTTTCTATAGATATAAAATTTTTACAAAATCTTCTTTAGAAATAAGATTTTCACTAAATTTTCTTTAGAAATAAAATTTTGACAAAATTTTCTAGTGAAATAAAATTTTAACAAAATTTTCTATATAAAATAAAATTTTAACAAAATTTTCTATAGTAATAAAATTTTGATAAAATTTTCTATAGAAATAAAATTTTGACAAAATTTTCTATTGAAATAAAATGTTAACAAAATGTTCTATTGAAATAAAATTTTAACAAAATTTTCTATATTCATAAAATTTTGACAAAATTTTCTTTGGAAATAAAATTTTACCAAAATTTTCTATAGAAATAAAATTTTAACAAAATTTTCTATAGAAATAAAATTTTGACAAAATTTTCTATTGAAATAAAATTTCTATGGAAATAAAATTTTGACACAATTTTCTATGAAAATAAAATTTGGACAAAATTTCAATAGAAACAAATTTTTGACAAAATTTTCGATAGAAATGAAATTTTGACGATATTTTCTAAAGAAATACAATTTTAACAAAATATATATAATAATTATAATTATATAAATTCAATGTCTTTAAAAATTTTAATTTTTACGTTAGGCCATACCATCAAAGTCCATTGTGAGTAAGTTATTCCTTTTGGTAGAAGGAGTAACTTTCCCTTGTTAGTAAAAGTTGTAATCAAAAAAAAAAAAATTAAATTATAAAAAAATTAAATTATAAATTAAAAATTCGACATATAAGTTTTTTTTATTTGGTAGATTTTTTTTAAAATTTTCTTAAAATTTTGGTACAATATTTTTGGCATTAGTGGCAATCGCGTAGCCAAGTCGAAAAAATTTAACTTGTTCTAAACGTTGATGTTATTTGCGACCATTTTTTGGTTTTGATCGATAACTTAAAAAAATGAAAAAAATATAACGCTTTATTTTGTTGCAATACATAACAGCCACCGTGGATTCTTAATAATTTGGGATTTCTTTTACTTAGGAAAATAATAGTATCAATCACAGTTTTAAACTTGGTCATAAAATATATTTCAAAAAATTAATTGATTTGAAAATTGATTCAATCAAAAATTTAATTGATGTTGATTGAAAAACGCAATTAGTTTTTTAATTGATTCAATCAAAAATCTAATTGATGTAGATTAATTGATGCAGATTAAATTCACGTTTTTATTGGAAATATTTTTTTGTGATATTTTTTCTGTGTAGTTAAAATAAAGAACATATTTGGAAGGACACGTTTGGAAGTGCTTTTAAAGTTGTGCCTTTAGAACTTTCGCCAAAATATTTTGCTGGCAAGTAATGTGTTTGTCACAACCATTTTATTTTCTCCGAAATTATGTATCGAATTTCAACAAGCATGTTTATGTTTGGCAAGAAAACAATATGTTTGGCACAAAAAAGGTCCTTGTTCCCCATGAAAAATTAATATTATTCTTTTGAAATAGGTTTTAGATGATCATATTCCTTCTCTGCATGATAGGAACAATTACTTTTTTAATTCATAAAAATAAAAAATAAATTATTTAACTCCACCCTAACATATATATAGAAGCCTAGAAAATAAGTGCAACTTAAAACAATGAATTTATAGACCAACTAACCTGCATTGCTTATACAATTTCCCCAAAGGGGAGCAATAACTTGGCTGACCATTCAAGGCAAATGAAGCTCAATGTATGCTATTCTGGTTCTTTATAATGAAAATCAATTTTATAAACATTTCCAATGTTCGAATTCTATCTAAATGTGTATGAAAATATAGAAACCACCCACACACATATGCATACAAACACGCACAACACAATTGAAATACAGTGCATAGCATTCAAAAGCAAGCAATTGCAAGTGAACTCAAAAACACTCTCATACACACACCTACAAGTCAATGTGGAATAGAGGTATGGTAAATAAGTTATACACAAACACACGCACACACACACCTAGGGGCCCATATATTCGTTTAGGAACAGGAAAAAGTGTAAACGGAAATAGGTGTCCGCATTTATGTATATGCATACATACATATATATGCGCATACTTTCAATTGTACAAATACCTGCTTTTGTATATGACCATCTATATCTATACAACCATTCATTTCTTTCATTCATTTCAATGTTAGTCAGCAGTGGCTTAGTTTAGGTTAGCTAGTATGTAGTGCGTCAGTTTGATTTGTGATAAGAAAAGATTTATTAAATTGATTTGGGATTTTGATGTTATTTTTGATCGTTTGTTATTGCTTACGTTTTTTGGGAAATAAAATAAATTAAATTGAAACTATTTTCTACGGACGCGTGAGAAGCATTTAATTGGATTGCTTTTCTAACAAAACTTTTCGCCAAAAACTGGAATGCGGAAATAGAAATCGACATACGGTTTACATAAATCTGAAACACAAGTAATGAAAGGTGTCAACCTAGGTCTCCAAAATTCCCCAGACGCAAATTGAGATCCGGATTTTTGTGTGTCAACTGTGTGATAGCAATGAAGCGAATAACCTCCTTTTAAAACCATTTTTGTTAACATCCATGTCGATGTCAAAATTTTATTTCAATAGAAATTTATTGCAAAATTTTACTTCTATAAAAAATTTTGTGAGAATTTTATTTCCATAGAAAATTTTGTCCAAATTTTATTTCTAAAGAAAATTTTGTCCAACTTTTATGTCTACAGAAAATTTTTGAAAAATTTTATTCCTATAGAAAATTTTGTCAAAATTTTATTTGTTTAAAAAAATTATGTCAACATTTTATTTCTATAGACAAGAAAATTTTATTTCTATATAAAAGTTTATCAAAATATTATTTCTACAGAAAATGTTGTCATCATTTTATTTCTATAGAAAATGTCCTCAAAAGTTTATTTATGTAGAAAAGTTTGTCAAAATTTTATTTTATATAGAAAATTTTGTCAAAATATTATTTCTATAGAAAATTGTGTCAAAATTTTATTTCTATAGAAAATTTTCCAAAAATTTTATTTCTATAGAAAATTTTCAAAAAATTTTATTTCTACAGAAAATTTTCAAAAAATTTTATTTTTATAGAAAATTTTCAAAAAATTTTATTTCTGTACTAAACTTTCCAAAAAATTTATTTCTATACAAAACTTTCGAAAATTTTTTGAAAAAGTTTATTTCTATAGAAAATTTTGTCAAAATTTTATTTCTATATAAAATTTTGTCAAAATTTTATTTCTATATAAAATTTTTGAAAAATTTTATTTCTATATAAAATTTTTGCAATTTTTTTTTCTATATAAAATTTTTGCAAATTTTTATTTCTATATAACATTTTTACAAATTTCATTTCTATAGAAACTTGTGTAAACATTTTATTTCTATAGAAAATTTTGTCAAAATTTTATTTCTATAGAAAATTTTATCAAAATTATATTTCTATAGAAAATTTTGTCAAAATTTTATTTCTATATAAAATTTTGGCAAAATTTTATTCCTATATAAAATTTTTTCAAAATTTTATTTTTATAGAAAATTTTGTCAAAATTTTATTTCTATAGAATTTTTTGTCAAAATTTTATTTCTATAGAAACTTGTGTAAAAATTTTATTTCTATAGAAAATTTTGTCAAAATTTTATTTCTATAGAAAATTTTGTCAAAATTTTATATCTAAAGAAAATTTTTTCAAAATTTTATTTCTATAGAAAATTTTTGCAAAATTTTATTTCTATAGAAAAATTTTGTCAAAATTTTATTTGTAAAGAAAATTTTGTCAAAATTTTATTTCTATATAAATTTTTTGCAAAATCTTATTTCTTTAGATAATTTTGTTCAATCAATTCAATATTTTAATTCGTCTTTATTAGTCTACATTTCTTATTAAATAATAAATAAGATTTTTCATCAGAGATATTAACAATATGTTTAAATCAATACTTATAGAAAATTCTGTAAAAATTTTATTTCTATAGAAAATTTTGTCAAAATTTTATTTCTATAGATACTTGTGTAAAAATTTTATTTCTGTAGAAAATTTTGACAAAATTTTATTTCTATAGCAAATTTTTCAAAATTTTATTTCTATAGAAAATTTTGTCAAAATTGTATTTCTATAGAAAATTTTTGAAAAATGTTATTTCTAAATAAAATTTTTGAAAAATTTTATTTCTATATAAAATTTTGTAAAATCTTTATTTCTATATAAAATTTTGTAAAAATTTTATTTCTATAGAAAATTTTTGCAAAATTTTATTTCTATATAAAATTGTTGCAAAATTTTTATTCTATATAAAATTTTTGCAAAATTTCATTTATTATGGATGTTTTTATTATATTCGACCTGTATATAGATTTTCCAATTGATAATTGTTGATAAAAACGAGCTCGAGGTCTGGATGTGTCTGTTGCATAGTAATGCAACAGACACCGTCGTTAGCTATTTACTCTACAGTTGGTGTATTATTTTTTGTTCTTTTCAAAATTTTTCCCGATGAAGTCTTTCAATGAAAAGACGAAATATTGAATAAATAAAAATTAATCATCCAGACCTCGAGCTCGTTTTTATCAACAATTATCAATTGGAAAAAAAAAATTTCATTTCTATAGAAAATTTTATCAACATTTTATGTCTATAGAAAATTTTGTCAAAAATTTATTTCTATAGAATTTTTTTTTAATTTTATTTCTATTGTTGTTTTTTTTATTTCAGTTTAAAACCATGCATTGACTAAACTACAAGTGTATCAACCAATTATGAGAATAAATTCAGGCAGTTCATTAAACCCAACAATGAACCACACTTGAACCTTCCGAAAAAAGGTTTTACATTGATAAAATTTGGTTTTACATTACAAATAAATTTGACAAACATTCTTTTCCTCTGTTGGTTAAGCTACACTTGTAGTTTAGTCAATGCATGGTTTTAAGCTGAAATAAAAAAACAACAACAATGATTAAAGAACAAAACCAACAATAACAAAACAAAACGAATGAAAGAAAGAAGAGGAAGCACGCTCAAAATAAAACCCACCCAACTGCACTCAAATCGATGATTTGACGGTGGAAAAGGAAAAGAGATATGTTTGTACGAATTTATTTCGGCATAAGCCGGCTATCAATCTAAAACCTTTTTTCGGAAGGTTCATGTGTGGTTCATTGTTGGGTTTAATGAACTGCCTGAATTTATTCTGATTTTATTTCTATAGAATTTTTTGTCAAATTTTTATTTCTATAGAATTTTTTGTCAAAATTTTATTTCTATAGAAACTTGTGTAAAAATTTTATTTCTATAGAAATTTTTGTCAAAATTTTATTTCCATAGAAAATTTTGTCAAAATTTTATCTCTATAGATAATTTTGTAAAAATTTTGTTTCTATAAAAAATTTTTGTAGAATTATATTTCTATAGAAAATGTTGTCAAAATTTTATATCTTTAGAAAAATGTTGTCAAAATTTTATTTCTATAGAAAATTTGGTCAAAATTTTATTTCTATAGAACATTTTTTTCAAAATTTTAGTTCTATCGATTTTTTTGTCAAAATTTTGTTTCTTTTTGTCACAATTTTATTTCTATAGAATTTTTTTCAAAATTTTATTTCTATAGAAAATTTTTTCAAAATTTTATTTCTATAGAAAATTTTTTCAAAATGTTATTTCTATATAAAATTTTGTCAAAATTTTATTTCTATAGATAACTTGTTTCTACAGAAAATTTTATCAAAATTGTATTTCTATAGATAATTTTGTAAAAATTTTGTTTCTATAGAAAATTTTTGCAGAATTTTATTTCTATAGAAAATTTTGTCAAAATTTTATTTCTATTTAATATTTTGCAAAGTTTTATTTCTATACAAAATTTTGTCAAAATTTTATTTCTATTGAAAATTTTTTGTACAAAATTTATTTCTATAAAAAATGTTGTCAAAATTTTATTTCTATAAAAATTTTTGCAAAATTTTATTTCTATATAAAATTTTTGCAAATTTTATTTCTATATAAAATTTTTGCAAATTTTATTTCTATAGAGAATTTTGTCAAAATTTTGTTTCTATAGAAAATTTTGTCAAAATTTGTTTCTATAGAAATTTTTGTCAAAATGTTATTTCAATACAAAATTTTTGCAAAATTTTATTTCTATAGAAACTTGTGTAAAAATTTTATTTCTATGAAAAATTTTGTCAAAATTTTATTTCTATATAAAATTTTTTCTATAGAAAATTTTGTCAAAATTTTATTTCTATATACATTTTTTGCAAAATCTTATTTCTTTAGATAATTTTGTTCAATCAATTCAATATTTTAATTCGTCTTTATTAGTCTACATTTCTTATTAAATAATAAATAAGATTTTTCATCAGAGATATTAACAATATGTTTAAATCTATACTTATAGAAAATTCTGTAAAAATTTTATTTCTATAGAAAATTTTGTCAAAATTTTATTTCTATAGAAACTTGTGTAAAAATTTTATTTCTGTAGAAAATTTTGACAAAATTTTATTTTTATAGCAAATTTTGTCAAAATTTTATTTCTATAGAAAATTTTGTCATAATTGTATTTCTATAGAAAATTTTTGAAAAATGTTATTTCTAAATAAAATTTTTGAAAAATTTTATTTCTATATAAAATTTTGTAAAATCTTTATTTCTATATAAAATTTTGTAAAAATTTTATTTCTATAGAAAATTTTTGCAAAATTTTATTTCTATAGAAAGTTTTTGTCAAAATTGTATTTCTTTATTTGATTATTGTTAAAGCAACGATAATATTCGTGCGAAACGAAAAGTTGGCACAAAAATTTAAAAAGTATGAAATTTAGTAGCACTACCAAAAAATGGCATAAAAGTATTATCGTGAAAAGTATTAAAGTGAAAAATTTGCCATTAATATGGCACAACAGTAACATTTATAATAAACAAATAGATAAAAACTAAATAAATTTGCATATTTTACATTTCAAACTTTTTAAAGTCACACTTTGTCAAACTTAAAATCCAGTCTCCCAACTTTATTCCTTGTCCATCCGTAAAGGTAGAACCTAACATTTTATTTTTCTTTTTAGCTACTTTATTAAGTTTTTTGTGACACCTTTTACAGCGAATGACACTTTTTGTAACCTGTTAAAATTTTTACATTAAACTTAGAAAAACGTACTTTTTAAAACAATTTAGCGTTTTTTTTTCAATACAACGATCTATACGTGTATCTAAAATCTAAACTCAGGAAATGTTTCTGAGACGTTTCATATACATTCCTACACATTTCTTTCTGTTTTTATTAAATTTAAAATGCACATACATTTTTCCTTAACGTTCTACCCGTTTGCCTTTGACTTAAGATATCATTTTGTTGGTATCGCTTTTCATAGTCACACAAATACACGCTAACTTCTAATATTGTGGTGTAAATAAAATTTTCCTTATACTGGTAATCATATAGACACATGATATGATTCGTAAATGTTTTATAAACAACATTTTATAATAAACGACAGCATCGTTATTAAATCATAACTGAGACCAATAATCGATAGACATACAGTTTGCAAGGATCCTGAGAATACATGGCTGTGTGTGCGATATCTCGGTATTGTTGATGCAGCAGCCGTAATGCCATTCACATTTACACTTTAGCAAAGTGACAGTGACAAGGAGACCAGCCAAGGCATGAGAGTGTAAACGCATCAATAACATCTCATACACAAGGATAATGATTTTAACTCTATAGACATTTTTATATGCATACATATGGAGCATTCCATGGGAAATTGGGACAAGAAAAATTTTAGCTAAAAATATTAAATAAAATGAATTGAGAATTCAATTAAACTAAACTGAATTAAAAAAATAAATAAATAAATAAAATTAAAATATTTTTTTTTGTGTTTTTTTTTTTTTTTTATTTATGCGGCCCGTTTTGGTTGTGGAATTGTGCTTATATCCGTTTATTATTTTGATTGGAAAACGTTTTTTTTTGTTTCGTTTTAATTTTATTATGCAATTTTCCCTATCTCAATTATGTCGCAAAAATCGTATGAACTAAGCATGGGTATAAAACTCCACAACCATACAAATATGGTCAATTTAAAAATAGTAAAATGGAATACTACATGGTTTAAATGGTCATTGGTGTGGAGCCAATGATTTTTTGTTTTTACTTTAAGTTCATTTTTTCTTTGATGACATATTACTTATTTTAACAAAGCATTGTGGAAATCTCAAAAAGAGGAATACAAATATAGAAAGATAATATATAAAATTTTATAGAAAATTTTGTCAAAATAGTATTTCTATAGAAAATTTTATCAAAATTTTATTTCTATAGAAAATTTTTTCATAATGTTATTTCTATAGAAAATTTTGTCACAATTTTATTTCTGTAGAAAATTTGATCAAATTCCTATCGAACATTTTGTCAACATTTTAGTTCTACTGAAAAATTTGTCACAATCGTATTTCTATAGAAATTTTATCAAAATTTTATTTCTATCGAAAATTTGTGAGACAATTTTGTTGAAGTTTTATTTTTATAAAATTTTTTTCAAAATTGTATTTCTATAGAAAATTTTGTCAAAATTTTATTCTCTGTAGAAAACATTTCATTTATATAGACAATTTTGTCCAGCTTTTATTTGTATAGAAAAATTTGCCAACATTTCTATAGAAAAATTTGTCAACATTTTATTTCTATAGAAAAATTGTCAACATTCGATTTCTGTAGGAAATTTTATTTCTATAGAAAACATTTGCCAATTATTAATTTCTATAAAAAAAATTAAAACATTTTATTTCTACACAAAATGTGTCAAAATTTTACTTTGCCTAAATTTTATTTCAATAAAAAGTTTTTCTAAAATTTTATTCGTTTTGTTTTGTTATTGTTGGTTTTTTTCACTTAATCATTGTTGTTGTTTTTGATTTCAGCTATAGAAAATTTTGTCAAAATTTTATAAATTTTTTATCTATAGAAAATTTTGTCACAATAGAAAATTTTGTCAAAATATTATTTTTATAGAAAATTTTGTCAAAATATTATTTCTACAGAAAATTTTTCACAAATTTTGTCAAAAATTTCTATAGAAAACTTTGTCCAAATTTTATTTGTACAGAAAATTATCTCAAAAATTTATTTGTATAAAAAATTTTGTCAAAATAGAACATTTTGTCAACATTTTATTTCTATAGAAAATTTTGTCAAAATTTTATTTCTATTAAAAATTTTTTCAAACTTTTATTTCAACAGAAAACCTGTGAGACAATTTGATTTTTATACATTTTTTTCAAAATTTTATTTCTATCGAAAATTTTTTCAGAATTTTATTTCTACAGAAAATTTGTCAACATTTTATTTCTATAGACAATTTTGTCCAAATTTTATTTCTATAGAAAATTTTGTCAAAATTTTATTTCTATTGAAAATTTTATCAAAATGTTATTTCTATAGAAAATTTTGTCAAAATTTTATTTCTATAGAAAATTTTGTCAAAATATTATTTCTATAGAAATTTTTATCAAAATTTTATTTCTATAAAAAAATTTTTAACATTTTATTGTTACAGAAAATTTGTCAACATTTTATTTCTATAGGAAATTTTATCCAAATTTTATTTTTATAAAAAAAAATGTCAATATTTTATTTCTATAAAAAAAATAAAACATTTTATTTCTACACAAAATTTGTCAAAATTTTTTTTAAAATTTATTTCAATAAAAAGTTTTGCTTAAATTTTATTTCCATAGAAAATGTTGTCAAAATTTTATATGTATAGACAATTTTCTCAACATTTTATTTCTATAGAAAATTTTGTAAAAAATTTCTATACAAAAATTTGTCAAAATTTTATTTGTATAGAAGATTTTATCAAAATTGTATTTCTATCGAAAATTTTGTCAACATTTTATTTCTACTGAAATTTTTTTCAATTTTTTTTGTTTTAGAGAAGAATTTGTCAACTTTATATTTCTATAGAAAATTTTGTCAAACTTAGTTTTTATGGAAATTTTGTCAAAATGTTATTACTATAGAAAAACTTGTCAACATTTTATTTCTAGAGAAAAATTTTTTAGAGAAGAATTTGTCAACATTATATTTCTATAGAAAATTGTGTCAAACTTAGTTTTTAGAGAAATTTTGTCAAAATGTTATTACTATAGAAAAATTTGTCTACATTTTATTTCTAGAGAACATTTTGCCAAATTTAATATGGGAAATTTTGTTAAATTTTTTTCTGATTATTATTTCTATCGAAAATGTTGTCAAAATTTTATATCCAGAGAAAATTTTGTCAAAATTTTATATCAAGAGAAAATTTTGTCAAAAATTTCTATAGAAAATGTTAAAAAAAATTTATTTGTATAGAAAATTTTGTCAAATTTTTATTTCGTTTGAAATTTTTATCAAAGTTTTATTTCTATCGCAAAGTTTTCCAACATTTTATTTCTATTGAAAATTTTGTCCAGATTTTATTTTTATATTTTTTTCAAAATTTTATTTCTATAGACAATTTTCTCGAAATTTTATTTTTATAATTTTGTTTTCTCAAAATTTTATTTTTATAGAAAATTTGTCAACATTTTATTTCTATAGAAAATTTGTCAACATTTTATTTCTATAGAAAATTTTGTCAAAATTTTATTTCTATAGAAAATTTTGTCAAAATTTTATTTCTATAGAAAATTTTGTCAAAATTTTATTTCTATAGAAAATTTTGTCAAAATTTTATTTCTATAGAAAATTTTGTCAAAATTTTATTTCTATAGAAAATTTTGTCAAAATTTTATTTCTATAGAAATTTTTTTCAAAATTTTATTTCTATAGAAAATTTTGTCAACATTTTATTTCTATAGATATTTTTATCAAAATTTTATTTATATAGAAAATTTGTGAGACAATTTTGTCGAAATTTTATTTTTATTAACCTTTTTTTCAAAATTGTTTATCTATAGAAAATTTTTTCCAAATTTTATTTGTATAGAAAATTTTATCAATATTTTTTTTTTCTAAAAAAAATTAAAAATTTTTATTTCTATATAAAATTTGCCAAAATTTTATTTCTATACAAAGTTTTGTCTAAATTTCATTTTAGTAATTTAATTTGTCAACATTTTATTTCCATAGCAAATTTGTAAAAATTTTATTTTTGGTACAATCTGTCCCGATTATTAATTTTTTTTAAATTATTCATGGACCAAGCCTTACTTAAAATTATTTGAAGACTCCTGCGCAACCACCCAAGTTTCTTCCAATTCAATTTCAAGTTTTCGATTCACCGTCCTTTAATTATTCAATTTTAAATAATCAAAATCCCCCTCACCCAAATCTATGATTGTTACACTCAACTATGCCCCCATAAGTATGCTTTGAATTTCGTTCATCTCAAATTTCCTTCTAACAAAGAAGTTTGAAATTTTTCGAATAGCTCAAAGATGTTTGTTTCCTTGATGGAAATTGCAAAAAATAGGTAGATGTATACCAAAGACCTGGACAAGAGGAAAATTTTGCAATGTCAATTCGAAGGCTTCGAAGCCTATTTAACATTGTTCGAAAGAGTATGCATTTGAAAATAGACACTAAGTCTAACCTGACATCCAAAGACCTAAATTGACACCATTTGGACACATACAAAGGGATTTCCTGTGGCATATACAATATATGTGAGTGTGTGTGTGTGTGTTTGGGGGGGTAATAGTAACCGCAACCATTACCTTCATCAAAATAAAGGACACTTTTTGAATACATTTTGGCCCGCATTCAATTTCCGGTACTCCAGAGTCTATTGACTATGTCATACAAATGACATTAAAGCCTCTGCAAAAATTTCTTTTGACAAAATTATGGTGGTCATAAAATTTCACAATAGTATTGGTGGGGCGTATGTGTGTTTTCCTTCTATGATGCCATCTTCAAATGGAGTAATGCCAATACATCTGTGACCCATTAGGGTTAGAACTAAATGTGCATATATTGGCAAATAGAAACTCATATTTTCACAATGTTGATTTGATAGGCTTCAATTACATGAATGTGTGTGTGTGTGTGTTCGCCTAGATTTGATGGATGGCTTAAGTGGAAAGAGAAGTGTAGCCCTTCAATCTCCTACTTAAATAAAATTGATTTGCACCATCTTCCTCATTCGAGATGGTAAACATATTTTCTTCATTGTAACATTAATCTCTTCTCTAGTAGAAATCATGGATGTATATATATTTCAAATATTTTCTTACGTATATTCTATAAGTACATATGTATGTGTGATATTATTGTGACATATCGAATCAAAGCTATCAGTTTCTTATTAATGACAAGTGTATATTTTTAGGCTTTTAAGATATTATATTTTTTGTTTGTTTCAAACCCCAAATACCCACAACAAATTCATAAGGGATGTATGATATATGAGATGATAATTTATTACAAATATTTGCTCTATTTGTTTGTTGTGTACATATCAATATATGGGGATGAGCATGTGGTTTTGGGAGCATAAAGTATCCTTAGACCATTAACACAATAAAGGTAAATAGATTCGTCATAAATCTGAAAGTAATTTTTCTAAGATTATAACAACAAATTCTGTGAAATAATCATTCAGATTTATAACATAGAAACCCCCAAGAGCAATTTTTTTCCAATTAAAATATGTATTGAGATTAAAACGAATATATACGGGCGTAAGTTCAGCCAGGCTGAATCTTCTGGATTGCGTAGACACTTCTATTAAAGACGATCATCTACAATTAAATTACCAGCTGTGAAATGCTTCATAAATTTGCTATAGAAATAACATTTTGACAAAAGTTTCTACAGAAATAAAATTCTGACAAAATTTTCTATAGAAATAAAATTTCGACAAAATAAATTTTTGGCAAAATTTTCTATAGAAATATAAAATTGTTGGGGGCTATATATAATATAGATCGATACGGACAATTTTGGCATGGTTGTTATGAACCGATATAGACCAATTCTGCCATTGTTGTTTGAGACCATATATTAACACCACGTACAAAATTTCAACCGAATCGGATGAAATTTGCTTCAAAATCTGGGGATCGGTTTATGTAGGGGCAATATATAATTATGTACCGATGTGGACCAATTTTTGCATGGTTGTTAGAGACCATATACCAACATCATGTACAAAATTTCAGCTGGATGGGATGAAATTTGCTTGTCTTTGAGGCTCCGCAAGCCAAATCTGGGGATCGGTTTATATGGGGCTATATATAATTATGAACCGATATGGACCAATTTTTGTATGGTTCTTAGCCAACCCCATGTACCAAATTTCAGCTGGATGGGATGAAATTTGCTTGTCTTTGAGGCTCCGCAAGCCAAATCTGGGGATCGGTTTATATGGGGCTATATATAATTATGAACCGATATGGACCAATTTTTGTATGGTTCTTAGCCAACCCCATGTACCAAATTTCAGCTGGATGGGATGAAATTTGCTTGTCTTTGAGGCTCCGCAAGCCAAATCTGGGGATCGGTTTACATGGGGGCTATATATAATTATGAACCGATATGGACCAATTTTTGCATGGTTCTTATCCAACACCATGTACCAAAATTTCAGCCATATCGGATGAAATTTGCTTCTCTAAGAGGCTCCGCAAACCAAATCTGGGGATCGGTTTATATGGGGGCTATATATAATTATGAACCGATGTGGACCAATTTTTGCATGGTTGTTAGAGACCATATACCAACATCATGTACCAAATTTCAGACGGATCGGAAGAAATTTGCTTCTCTAAGAGGCTCCGCAAACCACATCTGGGGATCGGTTTATATGGGGGCTATATACAATTATGGACCGATGTCAACCAATTTTCGCATGGTTGTTAGAGACCATATACCAATACCATGTACCAAATTTCAGCCAGATCGGATGAAATATGCTTCTCTTAGAGGCTCCACAAGCCAAACCTGGGCTCCGTTTATATGCGGGCTATACGTAAAAGTGATCCGATATAGCCCATTTGCAATACCATCCGACCTACATCAATAACAACTGCTTGTGTCAAGTTTCAAGTCGATAGCTTCTTTCGTTCGGAAGTTAGCGTGATTTCAACAGACGGACATACGGACGTACGGACAGGCTTAGATCGACTCAAAATTTCACCACGACCCAGAATATATACACTTTATGGGGTCTGAGAGCAATATTTCGATGTGTTACAAACGGAATGGCAAAGTTAATATACCCCCTTCCTATGGTGGAGGGTATACAAAATTCTTAATTAAAAATTTATTTGATTCAAATAAAAAATCATTCACAAAATAATATCCAATTAAAATTTTAATTATGTTAAAAAAATTCAATCAAAAAATTGATGCAAGTAAGTTTTTAATTTAAAACAAAAATAGAACCCAAAACTTAAATGGATTTATTAAAACTGATGAAAGATGTACTTATTTTTATTGCAAATAAAAAATACATAAAAATATATGTGTGTACATTTCATCACCTAAAAATATACCATTGTATACTTGTATACTACATTATCATAATATTTATGCATGTACATAGATCTATTTTTAATTAAAACAAAATTGCAAAACTTTATTGGAATAATTGAAACTGATGAAAAATTAACTGATTTTTATTGCAAATAAAAAATAAATAAAAATATTTGTGTGAACATTTTATCGCCTAGAAATATGCAGTTGTATACTACATTATCATAATAGCCATAAATGTACATTTCGAAATAGTCATAGATGTACTTAAGTATTCGCCTAATATTATACTACATAAATATAAATGAAAAGTCTCCTATTTTAAGTGGCATAACCAATGGAATTACGCAAATAAAAATAGTTTGTTGGTTAATTTATTAAAACAAATCCGCTTAAAAATTGATGCAAGTGATATTTTAATTAAAACAAAAAAATTGCAAAACTCTATTGGATTAATTAAAACTGATGAAAAATTAACTGATTTTTATAGAACATAAAAAATAAATAAATATATTTATGTGCATATTTCATTACCTAAAAATATGCAATTGTATACTACATTATCATTATATTCATACATTCTTTTATGCGGTATATTTCGAAAGAGTCATAGATGTACTTAAGTATGCTCCCAAAATTATACTACATATTTTGAAAATTCTTATAATAGAAAAGGTATAAATAGTCACCTATTTTGAGTGGCATAACCAATGGAATTACGCACATAAAAATATATTTCTTTCTTTGGAGCATTTTATAATGCATAAAACAATCAAATATCAATTTATAAGAGGGATCTGTATGAAAATGCTATTATCAAACATGTATGCAAGAAAAATTTAATCCAAACAAATTTTTAATAATTCCTTTTCTTTTATCAAAAACAAAAAGAAACCAAAACGATTTAAAGCCCTCGCGGGGCTTTGGTTGTCTTAAAAAAACAATTCGTACAAATAGCCTCCCTAAACATTTGGCATACCTCTAAAAAATATATAGCATACTTTTAGGTGAACTCCATTTTAGCAAAGTCATATTACTTGACGAAAAATAATTGTTTTTCCACAAGTAAAATTAAAATCATTGCAAATATCAACTGGTATTTTAATTGGCGATGGTGATAAATTCTACCCTTTCTATAATTAAAATTGAAATTTTAATTAGATCAATTCGTATCGTAATTGAAGAAACAAAATTCTGTTGAAAATTAATTGGATCAATTAATGTCATGAATAAAGAAAAAAAAATCTTTTTTTCTGTGAATTTTGTGATAAATTTAACTACATAGAAAAAAATTTTTTTTGACTTCAACCATAAAATTAATTGATCTATTTAATATTTTTAAGTGAAATTTAAATTGGAAATATTTTGTCGATATTATTTTCTTTGTAGTGTGGATTAGTTTTTTCCTACGGAGAAATCCTAAAATTAATTTATGTTTATTGAAAACAATAAATATATAAAAATTACAAATATTCTTAGATGTACTTAATTGTGCTCCTAAGATTATACTACATATTTTGAAAATTCCTATAAAGTAATAAGACTTATACATAATAATGACAAGTAACCTAATTTGAGTCACATAACGAATGGATTTCTTTCTTGGGAGCATTTTATAATGAATAAAACATTCACATATCAATTTATAAGTATGAAAATTCTATTATCACATATGTATGCAAGAAAAAATTAATCCAAACAATTTTTTTATTTTCTTAATTATATTTTATTATATATATTTTTCTACCAAAACGATTTTACGCCCTCGCGTGGCTAGGATTGTCGTAAATCTTATTTAAAACAAAAGCTTAAACATTAAACATTTGGCATACCTCCAAAAAAATTCATTGCCTACTTTTAGGCACTCTATATATTAACAAAGCCATATTATTTCACGTTAAAGTATTGCATTTTTTTTCCACAAACTAAATTAAGATCATAGCAAAAGAAAAATGTGTCAAATATTAACAGGTGTTTCCGTCTTAAGCTAAGAAAAAAAAACATAATACTTTCTTCAGCTATTTTTCACATTTCATTTATATGCTTGTCGACTCTAGTCTTATTTTTTTTTATAAATCCCCAAAAAAATGAAGGAATTTATTTTATTCACTTTACTGGATCGTGTCCCACAACAGCAAAGTGAAGAAGGAGGAAAAAATGAGAACATTTTACCTACACAAAATTTCAGTTACTCATCCTCCTTCGCAAATAGTATGACAAGAATTTCTTTCATTCTCACACAGAGTTAGTCAATCAAATAGATACTTCCTTTTTCCGAGTTTTTTTTTTCTTTTGCTTATATTTATAAGTAGAAGATAAGCATCATCATCATCATCAGTATTGGCATCGTAGTTATGGTCTTGTGTTGCATATTTTTCAGCTGTATCATCCGCATTTGTGAACATTTTTTTTGTAGCTTGAAGCATGTAAGAACGTTCAATCTAGCACATGAAATTGAAATTTGAACTTTTTTTCGTCTTCCAAAAATAAACGAAACGTATCCTTTAAGATCTACTTATCTGTGTTAAGAGGATTTTGTTGTTTTCTTCCAATTTTGTTTGTTGTTTTTGAGAAGTCTAGTTAAGAGATATCTTCTAAATAAGTTTATTTGTTTTGAGAACAAAAAAAGAGAAGGACAAAAACAACAAAGCGGAAATTAGGAAAGGAGAAAATAATTAGCTAAGCACATTTACAAAATCCCGCTTAATATATGTGTAATTTTAGATAAACGATACAGATAAATCAAGCACATCCTAAAAGTAGGCAATATGTTTATTATTTTAGAGTTGGATAAAGACACACAGAAAATAAGAAAATTGTGTTATAACAAAACTTAACTACGCCGTTCGCAAATTGAACTAAATTATATCCCACATTTTGAGATTTATACAAAGGGTTGTTAAAACCAGAAAAATTTAATGGCCTAATGTACTTTTTAACTACAACTCACGAAATTACACCTTCTCATAGAAGAAAAAATTAACTAAAAATAAAGAAAGAAATCATTGGCGCCAAATCATTCATGGTCATTTTAATTATACAGTAGTTCATTCTTACTATTTTTGGGAATCGTACGAAAATTTTCTTTTGCGTTAGTTTATATTGAGCTTATATGGACGGTCATTGAACTTTATACCCACGTTTAGTTCATAAAATGTTTCGACACATACTTAAGAAAAGGAAAATTTCATTGGGCTATGGAAAACTTTCGAAAAAATAATAAAATTTAACTACTGACAAATAATTTTTTTCCAATAAAAATAAGTAAAATTTAGCGTTGGTTTAACTACGGAAAACTTTTTTCGGTGCATATGGAATAGCCTATATCTGGTCTATGACTTTTATAAATTATAAAAGAAAATTACCACTATTGTAATAAAGACAAATACATTTTTTTATTTATGAAGCTGATCTTCCTGAAAATGTGCCTTTCAAAATCTGCGTAAAAAACTTTGCATTGCCATTGAATATTTTTTTACAAAATGATACGAAAAGTATCTTGGGCAAAATAGCGGAGACCTTATTTGAGAAAAAGTGGAAGTCTTTCCCTGCTTAATATAATTTTGATAAAAGTTTCAGGTTAATAAGGAACACCCTAAAGGTAGGCAACATATTTTTATGAAAGACATAGAATTCTACCAACCACGGTAGAAAAAAAAATGTGGCAAAATTTTGTATATAAATAAAATTGTGACAAAATTTTCTACAGAAATAAAATTTTGACAAAATTTTCTATAGAAATAAAATTTTGACAAAATTTTCTATAGAAACAAAATGTTCATAAAATTGTCTATAGAAATAAAATTTCAACAAAATTTTCTATAGAAATAAAATTTTGACAAAATTTTTTATAGAAATAAAATGTTGACAAAATTTTTTATAGAAATAAAATTTTGACAAAATTTTCTATAGAAATAAAATTTTGGCAAAATTTTCTATAGAAATTAAACTTTGACAAAACTTTCTATAGAAATAAAATTTTGACAACATTTCCTATAGAAAAATAAAATTTAAAAAATTTTTACAAAATTTTCTATAGAAAAAAAATTTCACAAATTTTTCTATAGAAATAAAATTTTGACAACATTTCCTATAGAAAAATAAAATTTAAAAAATTTTTACAAAATTTTCTATAGAAAAAAAATTTGACAAATTTTTCTATAGAAATAAAATTTAAACAAAATTTTTGGAAAAAAATATAAAAATAAAATTTCGATTTTCAATAGAAAAAAATGTTGACAAAATTTTCGATAGAAATAGAACTTTGATAAAATTTTCAATAGAAATAAAATTTTGACAAAATTTTCTATAGAAATAAAATTTTGTCAACATTTTCTGTAGAAATTTTTGACAAAATTTTTTATAGAAATAAAACTTTCTATAAAAATAAAATTTTGACAACATTTTCTATAGAAAAAAAATTATAAAATTTTCTACAAAAAAAAATTTTGACAAATTTTCTATAGTAATATAATTTGAAAAAATCTCCTATAGAAATAAAATTTTAACAAAATCTTCTATAGAAATAAAATTTTGACAAAATTTACTATAGAAATAAAATGTTGACAAATTTTCTATAGAAATAAAATTTTGAGAAAAAAAAAAATAAAAATAAAATTTCGACAAAATTGTCTCACAAATTTTCTATAGAAATACAAATTTGAAAAAAATATCAAAATAAAATTTCGGTTTTCAATAGAAATAAAATGTTGACAAAATTTTCGATAGAAATAGAACTTTGCTAAAATTTGCAATAGAAATAAAATTTTGACAAAATGTTCTATACAAATAAAATTTTGTCAACATTTTCTATAGAAATTTTTGACAAAATCTTCTATAGAAATAAAATTTTGTCAAAATTTTCTAACGAAATTCGATTTTGACAAAATATTTTATAGAAATAAAATTTTGACAAAATTTTCTATAGAAATAAAATTTTGACAAAATTTTTTATAGAAATAAAATTTTGACAAAATTTTCTATAAAAATCCAATTTTGCAAAATTTTCTATAGAAATAAAACTTTGACAAAATTTTCTATAGAAATAAAATTTTGACAACATTTTCTATAGAAAAAAATTAACAAAATTTTCTATAGAAAACACACAATTTGACAAATTTTTCTATAGTAATAAAATAAAAATAAAATCTTCTACAGAAACAAAATTTTGACAAAATCTTCTATAGAAATCAAATTTTGAGAACATTTTTAACAAAATTTCGTATAGAAATAAAATTTTGAAAAAATTATCTATAGAAAAAAAACTTTAACAAAATTTTCTATAGAAATAAAATTTTGACAAAATTTACTATAGAAATAAAATGTTGAGAAAAAAATTATAAAAATAAAATTTCGACAAAATTGTCTCACAAATTTTCTATAGAAATACAAATTTGAAAAAATATCAAAATAAAATTTCGGTTTTCAATAGAAATAAAATGTTGACAAAATTTTCGATAGAAATAGAACTTTGCTAAAATTTTCAATAGAAATAAAATTTTGACAAAATTTTCTATACAAATAAAATTTTGTCAACATTTTCTATAGAAATTTTTGACAAAATTTTCTATAGAAATAAAATTTTGTCAAAATTTTCTAACGAAATTAGATTTTGACAAAATATTTTATAGAAATAAAATTTTGACAAAATTTTTTATAGAAATAAAATTTTTACACAATTTTTTTATAGAAATAAAATTTTGACAAAATTTTCTATAGACATCAAATTTTGCAAAATTTTCTATAGAAATAAAACTTTGACAAAATTTTCTATAGAAATAAAATTTTGACAACATTTTCTATAGAAAAAAAAATTAACAAAATTTTCTATAGAAAACACACAATTTGACAAATTTTTCTATAGTAATAAAATAAAAATAAAATCTTCTATAGAAATAAAATTTTAACAAAATCTTCTATAGAAATCAAATTTTGAGAAAATTTTTAACAAAATTTCGTATAGAAATAAAATTTTGTAAAAATTATCTATAGAAAGAAACTTTAACAAAATTTTCTATAGAAATAAAATTTTGACAAAATTTACTATAGAAATAAAATGTTGACAAATTTTCTATAGAAATAAAATTTTGAGAAAAAAAATTATAAAAATAAAATTTCGACAAAATTGTCTCACAAATTTTCTATAGAAATACAAATTTGAAAAAAATATCAAAATAAAATTTCGGTTTCCAATAGAAATAAAATGTTGACAAAATTTTCGATAGAAATAGAACTTTGCTAAAATTTTCAATAGAAATAAAATTTTGACAAAATTTTCTATACAAATAAAATTTTGTCAACATTTTCTATAGAAATTTTTGACAAAATTTTCTATAGAAATAAAATTTTGTCAAAATTTTCTAACGAAATTAGATTTTGACAAAATATTTTATAAAAATAAAATTTTGACAAAATTTTCTATAGAAATAAAATTTTGACAAAACTTTTTATAGAAATAAAACTTTAACAAAATTTTCTATAGAAATAAAATTTCGAGAAAGTTTTCTATAGAAAAAAATTTACAAATTTTTCTATAGAAATAAAATCTTGACAAAATTTTCCATATTTTTTTTATATTTTTTAAAATTTTGATATATTTTTTTATTTTGTCAAAATTTTCTATAGAAATCAAATTTTAACATAATTTTCTATAGAAATAAAATTTGACAAAATTTTCTACAGAAATAAATTTTCGAGACAATTTTCTAGAGAAAAAAATTTACAAAATTTTCTATAGAAATCAAATTTTAACAAAATTTTATATAGAAATAAAATATTAACAAAATTTTCTTAGAAATAAAATTGTGACAAAATTTTCTATAGAAATAAAATTTCGAAAAAATTTTCTATAGAACTAAAATTTTGAATAAATTTTCTATAGAAATAGAATTTCGACAAAATTTTCTATAGAACTAAAATCTTGACAAAATTTTCTATAGAAATAAAATTTTGACAAAATTTTCTATAGAAATAACATTTTGACAAAATTTTATATAGAAATGAAATGAAATAAAATAAAATGTTAAACAAAGTTTCTATAGGAATACAAGAGTGACAATATTTTGATATTTTTAAATTTGACAAAATTTTCTATAGAAATCAAATTTTAACAAAATATTTTATAGAAATAAAATTTAAACAACATTTTCTATAGAAATCAAATTTTAACCAAATTTTCTATAGAATTAAAATTTTTACAAAATTTTCTATAGAAATAAAATTTTTACAAAATTTTCTATAGAAATAAAATTGGACAAAATTTTCTATAAAATTACAATTGCGACAAAATCTTCTATAAAAATAAAATTTTGAAAAAATTTTATATAGAAATACAATTTTAACAACAATTTCTTTCTCTTTTCGTTACGCTTTTTTTTTTTGTTGGTAAAAATTTGTCGCAATTTTGGTAGATTTTCGAGTGTCAACCGTGATGGGAATAATATCAGTACAATTTTTTATTAATACATTTGCATACTCGGGCATTACATATTTTATATATTGGTCCATCTCCTGAATCCAATAAGTGCCACCTGGTTAGTTCACTCGACATTAGCTATTTCTCTTTTGATTTGGTTAATTTAATTTTATTTTTGTATGAAACTAAAAAGTGGACATAAAAATACCCAAATATTTTCATAATAATTATAAATTTTTGATTAACTTTGTCTCGTAATAGAATTTTAAAATAATACTTTTCTGGAAGTATGCAATGTTTCGTTTATTTTGAAAAATGTTTTCCTTTGTAGGACTTTCTAAATTTACCAGAAATTTTAATATGGTTCCTATAAATATACATAATTAAATTATCATATAAAATGAAACTTAGCCAGAAGTATTCAACACTCTCCCACAGAAATGTGTAGAACATTTTTTCCCTGAAATAAATCTTTACAATTATGTGTCCAGGAAAAATATAATAAATTGTTTTCTCTACAAATTCAAAATCAGTTTTTGCAATTCCTAAAAGTATGCTTTGCTGTGAAGAAAAATTAATATATAATTTATTTTTAGAGATAACTAGTTATATATCCTTCGAAATATTGACAAGTCCACAAAAAAAATATTTTTTAATTACTTTTCGAAAATATTTAAACAGATTTTGCCCAGCAAAATGTCTTATTTGCATAAAGTATTCATTATCAAAACTTGTCATAGACAACACAAGGTGTCATATTGTAATTAGAACATGATTTCCATAGAGAAACAATATCATCACATTCCATTGAATACACCCTTCCTTCTCTTTCCATATAAAAAAATACTTTTTTTTTAATTATTTTGAAATGTAGTCGACAATGAAAAACTCTGGTGTTATTTTATAACTTTTTACAGTTTATTTTTCATGGTGCACTGAATGATTATTAATTAGCCATACCAAGCACAATTTTTCATAAATTGAACATCTAACACGAATCACATGCAATGGTACAACAATCTCTGAAATGTGAATACATAGAAAAAAACTAAATTTCTAACAAGATTTTCAAAAATATTGTCGACAAAAGAAGCCTAATTAAAATTAATTAAAACTTATATTAGTAATCTTTTTACAATATTTAACAAATTTCTTATTTTTCGACTTTAGTAAAAATTTTATATAAATTGTTTGAATTTATTTTTTCTCTCAGTGTAGATTTATTAAAAATGCAAATGTTTCAAGGTTATTTCATCCACTGATATGGAAAGATTGAGTAGTTGTGTATTTTATTGTGACATTGTAATATATTTCTAATGGGACATATAAACTAAGAATGAGTATATATTTCATATGCGAAATCGTCACTATCTTTTATTCTATTCAGATTAACAAATAGCTAAATTGAAAGTGATATTTTATACATGCGTATTACATAAATACCATACACTAATTAAATTGCTGTATTATTAATTCAACGGATTTAATGTAGTGGGATTTTCTTTTATTAGTTAATTTTTAATACAGTTCCTAAAACTATGCAATAGAATTTGAAAATTGTAACTTATGGAGCAGTGAGAAATATATTGAAATTATCTTTGGAATATATAAACTTTATCTCATTCGAATGATATGTTGAGTTTTACAAAACAATATGGTTGCCAGATTTCAATAAAAAAATTCATCCCAGAAGTAGTTGGAAATCACCAACGAAACGTGGGATGTAAATATGAAATAAAGTCTTTTTATTTGCATATTGAGAGACCTTGACAGCCCATTTTAGAACAGATCTAAAAAAAACTAAAAAAAGCGAATAAATTTCGTTGGAGTTTTTTTTAAACAAGTCAAATTTCTATTAATCCCCAAAACTAGGCAACATAATTGCAAAAGTTTAAATACATGAAATATTGGTATGGCATATATATATATATATATATATATATATATATATATATATATATATATATATATATATATATATATATATATATATATATATATATATATATATATATATATATATATATATATATATATATATATATATATATATATATATATATATATATATATATATATATATATATATATATATATATATATATATATATATATATATATATATATATATATATATATATAAGAATATAAACCAGAAATCATTTCAATTTGTCTTTATTATATATAAATTGAAGAAAAAAAAATACTCATTTAATTATAATGTTGGAATTTGGTAAATTATTGCATACTTTCAGGTAGCTATTATTATTTGTGTATATACGAGGGCAGTTCGGAAACTTCTTAGCCTATGAACACATGTTAAATTTTGTTTCGATCTGGCAATTCCTTCATATAGAAACAGGTGTTCAAAAAAGACGCATCCGCAATTTTTTTACAATGGAAAAATTAGAAATGCGTGCTGTCATTAAATATTTACATAAAAAAGCTTTATCGCGACAAGAAATTCATAATGATATGGTGAATGTGTTAGCAATAAAATTTTGGTAGATTATTTTTGGCTCGAGTGGCAATCGTGATTTTTCTGTAATTGGGGGCTATATATAATATAGATAGATATGGTCCAATTTTGACATAGTTGTTATCGACCATACACTAGCGAAATGTACCAATTTTCAGCCGGATCGGATGAATTTTGCTCCTTCAAAAGGCTCCGCAAGACAAATCTGGGGATCGGTTTATATATAATTATGGACCATTGTGATACCACATTGGTGAACTTCTCTCTTATCACTGAGTGCTGCCCGATTCCATGTTAAGCTCAATGACAAGGCGACCTCCTTTTTATAGCCGAGTCCGAACGGCGTTCCACGTGGTGGAAGTATGTAGTCTCTAACAACCATGCAAAAATTGGTCCACATCGGTCCATAATTATATATAGTCCCCATATAAACTGATCCCCAGATTTGGTTTGCAGTGCCTCAAAGAGAAGCAAATTTCATCCGATCCGGCTGAAATTTGGTACATGGTGTCAGCATATGATCTCTAACCACAATACAAAAATTGGTCCAAATCGGTCCATAATTATATATAACCCCCATATAAATCGATCCCCTGATTTGTCTTGCGGAGCCTTTAAGAGAAGCAAATTTCATCCGATCCGGCTGAAATTTGGTACATGGTGTTAGTATATGGTCTCTAATGACAATGCCAAAATTGGTCCAAATCAGTCCATAATTATATATAGCACCCATACAAACCGATCACCAGATTTGATCTCCGGAGCCTCTTGGAAGACCAAAATTCATCTGATTCAGTTGAAATGCGGTACGTGGTGTTAATAAATGGCATCAAACACCCATGCAAAAATTGGTCGAAATAGGCCCTTAATTATATATAGCCCCCATATAAACCGATCCCCAGATTTGACCTCCGAAGCCCCTTGGAAGAGCAAAATTAATCCGATCTGGTTGAAATTTTTTTACGTGGTGGTAGTATATGATATTTAAGAACCATGCCAAAAATGGTCCATATCAGTCCATAATCATATGGACTAACTCACAATTTAGAAAACGATGTTAAGAAGTTTTAAGATACCACAACCCAAGTAATTCGATTGTGGATGACTTTCTTTCGTAGAAGTTTCTACGCAATCCATGGTGGAGGGTACATAAGATTTGGCCTGGCCGAACTTACGGCCGTATATACTTGTTTTAAATAAAAATAAAATTCAATCACAAATCATGGATTAAAGCAATTCTGTGATTAAAGCAATTTCAATTAAAAATTAATTGAATCTTTTACTTTGGAGTTTGGAAATTATAAAATATTTTTTTTCTGTTTAGGTTTGGAATGCAAAATTAAACATATATCTAAATCATATTTATTTAAAAAAAAAAAACGTTTGTTTTTTTGCAAAAATAAAATTCTTAAATGATTCCATTACTAATTTTCCATAACTTCCTATATTTAACCTCAAATTCCTCCCTTTGATTTTGTTTTCTCTCTTAATGTCATCCCATACTTCGTTACAAAACAAAGTTTTCAGACATTTTCCATGTCATCTTAATTTCACAAGATGCACACCATTATTTCTAATATTTCACAGGAAAAATGTCTTTCGATTCAGGGTCATATCGTAATTTTAGTTTCATTATATGCTATTTTGGTCCTTTGTAGTTTAGATCACCCCCCAAAAAAAAACTGTAGAATAAGAAACTTTTGAACATGTCTTAGGCATTAAGAAATGTTTTCAAATACAAAAGAAAAGAAAGCAATGACCATGTCAAGTATGGACATTTTTGTTTTCTTTCTTTGTATGATTGTCCTTTTTTTATCAGAGAATATCTCAGAAAGAAATAATGAAACTCTCAAAAACAGAAAACCATTATTTTGTTGAACATGTTCAAATTTGACCATTCCAATGGTATTCTCTTTTTTTTGCATTCAGTTTTTTGTTTTGTTTTGTTTTTTTTTTATGGCAAATATACTGCATACTTTTTTGCGCAAACTTATTACATAGCTCAACGAGCTATGCTTAGTTTTTTTTTTATGGTGCATACATTTTTAGATGGGTTTTTGTTCGTGTTTTTTTTATGTCGCTATGTTGTGTGGAATCAAAAACTTCGGTCATTCACTTTCTTGCCTTCAATAGACTGGGGGAAAACATTTTTGTACATTTCTTCAACAACGTATTTTGGCATGTACAACAACAATAAAACAAATAACAAATAGTTGGAGAGAACTATATGAAAAAAAATGAACAACTTCACAAAAATACATGAAAAAAGAATTTATTGCTTTATGGCCTTAACAAAGCCCTTTCAGCCTAAAAGTATGCTCTAAAATATATACAAGATAGCAAAATGTATTGTATATAGATTTTGTTGTTGTTTTTCGCTTTTGCAAAACTTATTGTTCGTTTCGATTGCGGTTACCGTCTCTAGACCACAACTGCGATATACTTTTTTTGCCATTTTCGACAAACAAACTTTTATCAACTATGCAAGTTATAAACTTTTGTAGATGTTTTTTGCTAAAGATTCGTAAAAATTTTCGCGCCATTGCAAAAACAATGTGGTTTTTGTAAGGATACATTTTATTTTTTTATATATTTTTTTCTTTGATTTCTACTTTGAATTCATATTTATCCAAGCCTAAAAATATGCTATAGTTTTTTTATACTTGATATTTCATTTACCTTAGCTGTTTTCAATTATTTTCATAATTTTTGGCAAAAAAAAAATTCCATTACCACCAAACAAAATTACATTATCTTTTTCATATTTTGCCTCATTTATATTTCTCTTTATTTTTAATGCTTCACTTAAGGACTGAAGGACTCTTCCTTCGAAAAGTCGCATACAGAAATGTTATTAATATAAGCTGCAACATCATCATCATCATCAGCACCCCTTTTGTAGATACCTCGATGTGGATGAAGGGCCTTGCATGGCGTTTTAAGTAAGAGCCTTCAAGCTGTGTTTTTCTTAAGTGGAAGGCAACATGTTGAGTCTAGTGAACAGTAGGTGATATCAATGTAATGGCCAGAAGAGTAATTAAATGCAGAAATTAAGAAAAACAATAATTATTCAGTAATATTTTTTTTTTCATACCGAATTTCAGGATGATTTACTTATCGATTGTTTTCACGATCTAATAGAAACTTAGCCTTCTGAAGAATCCAATAGTCAAATTTGGCCATATTTCTCTGTGGTGATTAAACCACATAATGGATCGATATTACTAATACTTTCTATTGAAAAATTTATCAAAATTTTATTTCTATAGAAAATTTTATCAAAATATTATTTTTATAGGTATTTTTTTTACTTTTATTTCTATAGAAAATTTTCTCAAAATTTTATTTCTTAGAAAATTTCCTCAAAATTTTATTTCTATAGAAAATTTTGTCCAAATATTATTTCTATAGAAATTTGTTTCAAAATTTTACTTCTATAGAAATGTTGCCAAAATATTATTTCTATAGAAAATTTTGTCAAAATATTATTTCTATAGAAAATTTTTTCAAAGTTTTATTTCTATCGAAAATTTTGTCAAAATTTTATTTCTATAGAAAATTTTGTCAAACTTTTATCTCTACAGAAAATAAAAGTCAAAATTTTATTTCTATAGAAAATTTTCTCAAATTTTTATTTCTATAGATTTTTTTAATTTATTTCTATAGAAAATTTTCTTAAAATTTTATTTCTATATAAAATTATCCCAAAAAACTATTACTATAAAAAATTTTCTCAAAATTTTATTTCTATAGAATATTTTGGAAAAATTTTATGTCTATAGAAATTTTTCTCAAAGTTTTACTTCTATTATTACTATAACTATACTATAAATTTTGTCAATTTTTTTTTACAGAAAATTTTGTAAAAATTTTATTTATATAGAAAATTTTGTCACAATTTTATTTCTATAGAAAATTTTGTACAATTTTTATTTCTATAGAAAATTTTGTCAAAATTGTATTTCTATAGAAAATGTTGTCAAACTTTTATTTCTATAGAAAAATTTGTCAAAATTTTAGTTCTATAGAAAACTTTGCCAAATAAAAAATATATCCAAAAAAAAAAATATATCAAATTATCAAAATTTAAAAATTATCAAAATTTTATTTCTATTGAAAATATTATCAAACTGGTATTGCTATAGAAAATGTTGGTAATGTTTTGTTTCTAGAGAAAATTTTATCAAATTAAAAACCAAAATTATCAAAATGTTTCTTCTATAGAAAACTTTATCAAATTTTTATTTCTATAGAAAATTTTGTCAAAATTTTATTTCTATAAAAATTCTTAAAATTTTATGACTATAGAAGATTTTCTCAAAATTCTATTTCTATAGATTTTTTTTCTCAAAATTTTATTTCTATAGAAAATTTTTGTAAAATTTTATTTCTATAGAAATTTTTCTTACAATTCCATGTCTTTAAATTTTCGTACAATTTTATTTCTTTAGAATTTTTTTTTTAATTTAATTTCTATAGAAAACTTTGTAAAAATTTTATTTCTATAGAAAATTTTGTCAAAATTTAATTTTTAAAAAAATGTTCTCAAAATTTTATTTCTATATAAAATTATCCCAAAAATTTATTTCTATAGAAAATTTTCTCAAAATTTTATTTCGATAGAAAATTTTCTTACAATTTCATTTCTTTAAAAATTGTCTCAAAATTTTATTTGTATAGAAAATTTTTGGCAAGAGGAGAGTTTGTTTGTGCAATTTTTTTAATAATAATAATTTCCCTAAAAGTAGGCTTTATCTGTACCCAACCATAATATCAACATAATAATCCTTCATCATTTCAAATTTTTAATTTGTTGTATTAAAATTTATAACTTTTCCTCTTTTGGTTAAGCTACATTGTAGTTTAGTCAATGCATGGTTTTAAGCTGAAATCAAAAAACAACAGTACTGATTGAAGAATAAACCAACTGTAGAAAATGTCCTCAAAATTGTATTTCCAAAATGAAGAAAACCAATAGTAATCTATATATATAAATATATAAATAAATAAAATATATATAAAATTAAAAGTATGTTTTTTTTTATTTGTTTGTTTGTTTGTTTGTATGTTCTGAGTAAGCTCGGAAACGCTGAATCTATTTACTTGAAATTTTCCGGGAAGGGGCATCTAGACAAAAAACGGCTACTCTATTTTTCGATATTTGGTCGGGGAAAAGGACCTCCCTTTTGCCCGACCTTTTTTTTAAAGTACAGTGAAAATACAGCTAAAATTCTCCGGCTGAAATTTTACGGAAAAACTGGGTGAGGTTATGAAATTTATATCAGGTTCGTGATTTTTTAATATTTGGTCGGGGTAAAAATAAAGGGCCTAGGGAGACATCCATTTCTTCTTAAGTACATACCATGAAACAATTAAACTTTTCCGATTTACTTGAAATTTACAAAGGACCTGGGGAGAGGTTATGAAATTAATATTGGATACCTAATTTTGTGATATTTGTCCGGGAAGAGGGGCCTCCCCTTGCTCTGCTGCTTGAAAATTGGGCTTATAATTTTCTTGACATTTTCTGGGACGCCTACACAAGACACGTTACATCATTTTTCGATATTTGGCCGGGAAAAGGGAACCTCCTCGAAAACTGAAAAAAACTAAAATTCTCAAATTTTCTTCAAATTTACAAAGGCCGTGGGCGAAGGTTATGAAATATGGTACACCTTTTATTTGGGTGTTTGGGAGGGGAGGGGAGGGAACCTTCTCCTTTCCCAAACTTGAAGGAAAGTTTCTAGATGTTCTTGGACTTTTTAGGAAAGGTTAAGGGTGCTATCCACTTCTGTGTTTGTCGATATTTTATCGGGAAAGTGAGGTCCCTTTAAAAAATAGAGCAAAATATAACCTTCTCCGGTCTACTTGAAATTTACTGGGAACGTGGGAGGAGTTGATTAAATTAATACAGGGTACATGATTTTTCTATATCTGGTTGGGGAAGGGGAATCGTGAAATAAACTTTATCGATTTACTTGGAATTTATAGGGACCGTCAAGTAGTTTTTGAAATTAATATAGCTTTCAAGTTAATATAGTACGTGATTTTCCGATATCTGGTCGGGGCGGAGCGAAGGTGGGAAAACGGTTCCTTTTGTCCGATTTTTTGGAAATTGAAAGTAGAGGGTTGTCCTTAAATGGGAACTCGGTACATGAGTACATGGCTTCTGCCAGGCTTTTTAAGTTACTAGCAATATTTGTTAAGACGGACCGTTTTACATCTGCATATTCGCCGTATTTCTGTATATAAACGAAAAAGCAAGTTGTCCGATTTTTTTAAAAGAATTCAAATCTCTCCGAACTTGTTTTCATCTCAAAGGATATGGCTGACTAAGTTGACGCAAAACGTTCTTACAAATATGCTTCGGAAGGCGCTGCGAAGCGCCTAGTTCCGCAATAAAAAAGTTTTTCGTACCGAATTTCAGGATTATTTACTTATCGATTTTTTTACGATCTAATAAAAAATTATCCTTCTGAAGCCTCCATTAATCAAATTTGGCTATATTTCGTTGTGATAATTAAATCATTTAGACTTTGGTAATATCTTCTACATACAATGTTATTTCAATAGAAAATTTTCCTTAAACTTTTATTTCTATAGAAAATTTTCTTAAAATGTTATTTCTATAGAATTTTTTTTTTAAATTTGGTTTCTATAGAAAATTATCTTAAAATTTTATTTCTGCAGAAAATTTTCTCAAAATTTTATTTTCATAGAAAATTTTTTTAAAATTTTATTTGTGCAGAAAATTTTCTCAAAATTTTATTTTCATAGAAAAATTTTTTTAAAAATTTATTTCCATAGAATTTTTTTTTTAAATGTTATTTCTATAGAAATTTTCTTCAAATTTTATTTCTAAAGAAAATTTTCTCTAAATTTTATTTCTATATCAAATTATCCCAAAAATTTATTTTTATAGAAAATTTTCTCAAAATTTTATTTCTATTATTCCTATAACTATACTTCTATAGAAAATTTTGTCAATTTTTTTTTTACAGAAAATTTGGTCGCATTTTTATTTCTGTAGAAAATTTTCTCAAAAATTTTTTTTTTTCAATTTTTTTTTTTTAATTTTATTTCTATACAAATTTTTCTTAAAATTTTATTTCTATAGAAAATTTTCTTAAAATTTTATTTTTATAGAAAAATGTGTCAAAATTTAATTTTTATAGAAAATTCTGTCAAAATTTAATTTTTATAGAAAATTTTCTCAAAATTTTATTTCTATATCAAATTATTCCAAAATTTTTTTCTATAGAAAATTTTCTCAAGATTTTATTTCTATAGAAAATTTTTCAAAAGTTTATTTCTATAGAAAATATTCTCAAAATTTTATTAAAAAAAAAATTTCAAAATTATATTTCTATAGGAAATTTTGCCAAATGTTATTTCTATAGAATTTTTTTTTAAATTTTATTTCTAAAGAAATTTTCCCAAAATGTTATTTCTATAGAAAATTTTCTCAAAATATTATTTCTATAGAAAATTTTCTTAGAATTTTATTTCTATAGAAAAATTTTGTTAAAATTTTATATCGTAGTTGTTGTATACAAACTCTACAAAAAAAATATTTCTATAGAAAATTTTCTCAAATATTTATTTCTATAGAAAATTTTGTTAAAATTTTATTTCTATACAAAATTTTCTCAAAATTTTATTTTCATAGAAAAATTTTTTTAAAAATTTTTTTCCATAGATTTTTTTTAATGTTATTTCTATAGAAATTTTCTTCAAATTTTATTTCTAAAGAAAATATTCTCAAAATTTTATTTCTATATCAAATTAACCCAAAAATTTATTTCTATAGAAAATTTTCTCAAAATTTTATTTCTATAACTATACTTCTATAGAAAATTTTGTCAATTTTTTTTACAGAAAATTTGGTCACATTTTTATTTCTGTAGAAAATTTTCTCAAATTTTTTTTTCAATTTTTTTTTTTTAATTTTATTTCTATAGAAATTTTTCTTAAAATTTTATTTCTATAGAAAATTTTCTTAAAATTTTATTTTTATAGAAAATTGTGTCAAAATTTAATTTTTATAGAAAATTTTCTCAAAATTTTATTTCTATATCAAATTATCCTAAAATTTTTTTCTATAGAAAATTTTCTCAAGATTTTATTTCTATAGAAAATTTTTTTAAAATTTTATTTCTATAGAAAATTTTCTCAAAATTGTATTTCTGTAGAAAAATTTTCAAAAGTTTATTTCTATAAAAAATTATCCCAGTCTTTTATTTCTATAGAAAATTATCCCAAACTATATTTCTATAGATAATTTTATCAAATTTTTATTTCTATAGAACATTTTGTTAAAATTTTATTTCGTAGTTGTTGTATACAAACACTACCAAAAAAAAATATTTCTATAGAAAATTTTCTCAAATATTTATTTCTATAGTAAATTTTTTCAACATTTTATTTATATAGAAATTTTTCTTAAAATTTTATTTCTATAGAAATTTTTTTAAAATTTTATTTCTATAGAATATTTTGTCAAAATATTATTCTATAGATAATTTTTTCAAATTTTTACTTCTATAGAAAAATTTCTCAAAATTTTATTTATATAAAAAATTTTCTTAACTTTTTTTTCTTTAGAAAATTGCCTTAAAGTTTTATATCTATAGAAAAGTGTAATTTTAGTAAAAGGAGTGTTTTTATAATTTTTAAATTAGTGAGATTTTTTTTTAATAATAATTTTCGTAAAAATAGGCTTCATTTGTACTTAGCCATAATATCCCCATAATTATACTTCATAATTTCAAGTTTTTTATTTAATAAATTAATATTTATAATACTTTTGTCATAAATTGATCACAAACAAGTGAAAAAGGGGATACCGATGTAACTTTTCTCTTGTCTTATAATCATTTTATGAGTTTTCGTTTGCGAAATTGTAAAATGTTTGTTCCACTTTTGACTAAAGGTCTGTCTGATTCTATTGGCCATACTGTCCCCATAACTATACTTCATATTATTTGACTTTTTATTCAATAATATTGTATGAATTTTTTAAAACTTTTAATTAATAATTTTCCTTAAAGTAGGCCCAAGTTTTTCTTGTTTTTTTTTTTATTTTTATTCCTGTTAATCTTTGATCTTTGTACCATTTGCGTAAAAAAGACTCAATAAATAAATAAATATAAAATAAAAATAAAAATAAATAAATAAATAAATAAATAAAAAATAAAAAAAATAAATAAAATTTTTATTCTAATTACAATATAATAATTTTCCTAAAAGTAGTTTCAATTTCTCTTGTTCATAATATATCTGTAATATGAAGTGTATATTTATTAATATTTAGTTTTTTTATTATTATTAAAAGCTTTATTATAATTAAAAATTATAATAAACAAAAAACACTAACAGCTAAATTTTTTTTTTATATTATATTTCTTTCTATAAAAAATTATAATCATTTGTAATGCCTATTTTTGCTAAGGATTTCAGTGGTATCATAAATCCCATGCTGCTTATAACCACTGTGCCGACACCAAATAATAACGTGCGATTTTAATTACAAGCGTAGTTTTCATACTACTCTGGGTTCTTCTTCATTTGCCGAACTTAACTTCAGTGAGGCTAGAGCGCATCAGAGTGCTTATATGAGTAGATGAGTGTGCTTGCCTCTATAACTCATATATTTGAAAGGCCTAAAAATATGCAACACTATTATTTTCACTCATATACAACTACATAGTTGTCTTATATTTCCACAAGGCCTTTTTTAGTTTTTTTTTTTTTTCGAAAAAAAGGAAAAAACTATTTTGTACGTTTTTTTTTTGTTACCAAATGAGCATTTGCAAACAAGGCTGTTGCTTTGGCTGCTTTCAGAAGGCATACAAAAAATGGAAATAGGAGGAGGCTCAGTGACAGTAGGAGGCATCCTTACCATTATCATCATCGTTTTCATTTTTTTTTTGTACATGATAATCAAAAGTTTGTCGTGCGTTTTGTCCCTCTTCATCAGCACCTAACTCAAGCACCATATCCATCATTATCATCAACATTATTATCATCGTCGTACAGCAACACAACGTAAATATCATCAGCCTCAATTTCATTTTGCAAACCATATCAGATACCAGTCTGTTCCACCATTTGCAAAAGGAGACCACGAGGGACATAGCTTAAAAGCCTTAAAGGCTTACACAAAACAAATAATGGGTCTCAGCTATAAAACATGAAACGCTCCAACAGCAAAATGCCGCTAAGGACAACAGAGTGAGGGTGCTAGTAGAAATATTTTGGTGTTGGTAGGAGGCTTACTCGGGCGGGTGGTGATAGGCCTGATGACAAGAGTTCCAACTACCATATTCACTCCTCCCTCATAACGACCAGTAACAATTTCATTATTCGCTTTTCTTTCATCCTTCATTTTAGTTTTTTTCCCTTGTTTTGTTTTGTGTTAGCAACTGTTTAATCCCTTCATTTATTTTGTTTGTGAAATTATTATGTGATTTTGCATTTGACGCTGTTGCTACGTGTGTTCGTTTTCTGTAAAAAGAAATTCATACAAGGAACAAAGAAACAATTAATAGCATTTCATTTGTTTGCTCAACATTAGACGATTTGTTAGCCGTTGAACATAGATTCCTTAACAAGTGCCAAATTATGCCCTAAGGGAGCGAATGCCATTGTTAAAGCATGCTTTTAGGCCGGGGCAGAAAATGGAGAATAATAATGAAATTCCATAACATTTCGTTTTTGTTTTGCTTTGGGACAATGCTTTAAGATATTTTATGGATTTATTTTTCAGTACTTAAAAGTTTACCAATAATTCAAACATTTTTATGGAAATATCATAAAAGTAATTATAACTCAAAAAATGTAGCATACTTTAGGGAGGCATTTAAAAAAATTCTCACAATAAAGGTTTAAGGATTATGGATTTTTTTTTATTGTGATAATAATTAGGGTGGATTTTATTTCAGGAATCTTAAGAAATAGGTATAAATTGAATCTTAATTTTTAATTAAGCATACTTATATTTATGAATGCAGCCTTTCGAATTGAAATGAATTGAATTTATTGACTGTAACACGAAAAGAAATATATTCTGGGATTTTAAGAAACCTGCATTTAAGACAAGTGTTTGGAGGATCTATAAATTTCCAAAAATCACACAAAGTATTTTTCTCTTGAAATAGATTTAAAAAATTCATCCCCAATTCGGAGCTTGCCAACAATTCAAATTTTTTTATTGAAAAATCATTAAAGTAATTGGAAAAAATATAGCATACTTTAAGGACTCCGTATTAAATTGTTTAAAATAAAGTATTATGGATTATTTATTATGAGAATGATTACACACAAGAAAATATTTTTTTTCTTCAATCATGAAATTAATTAAATAATTAATTAATTAAATAATTAATTTATGTTTAATGAAAACGTCTTCGATCACAGAAATGATAATATCAATCACCAAAGTTACTTACACAATTCATTGATCCCATTAAAAAATTAATTGATACATGTAATTCTTGTGATTGAATTTTGTTTCAATTAAAATATTTGTTGAATAAATTAAAAAATGTTCTAAAACTCTATTAAAATTTTAATTGGAAAAATTTTGGTGATATTTTTTCTGTGTAGGGAGAATTTTATTTCAGGAATCTTAAGAACACACGGGGATTATAAGAAATGTGATGTTAATAATCATATTTGGTGGACCTCTAAATTTCTAATGAATCACTGAGAGTATTTTTATCCTCAAAAATCTTAATATTGTCCCCGCACATTGTTAGAAAAACGTGCAGTTAATAAACGTACTTTGAGGACTAATAAATTTCTAATGAATCACAGAGAATTTATGTCTCTTGAAATAGTTTAGAGAAAATCTACCGTTAATGTGGAAATATCCAAAAGTCCCAGAAAAATATTTTTTTTGTTTCAAAGAGTAAAATCGAAATTTTCCAACATTAAAAAAAATCTGATTGAATGTATGTATATATAATTTTTGAGGTGATCTCATGTAATCCTAAAAGTTTGCAATTTCTTTAAGGAAAAATAGCTCAGTTTTATTATTACAAAGTTCTATCAACGATTTCTATGTCGATAAATTTCAGGGATGGCATAAGCTTCCAAAAAAATAATTTGTATAATCAGTTCTTCCACTGCCAAATATTCTGAGTGAATTTTTGCACCTGTAAAACCATTAACAAAATAATTATTGGGACAGTAAGTATTATAAAAGTCCCTGAAAAATATTATTTGTAAAACTAAAGATTGAAAACATCATATTCTATATCCTAAAAGTATGCAATTTGTTAAGAAAAAAAGAGCTCAATTTTATTATTTCATAGTTCTACCCTTAATAGCTGTGCCGATAAATTTCAAGGAACAAGTATTTCACTATAAAGTGATTATTTTGAGGATGGTATAAACTTCTAAAATATAATTTGTGATTATCCATTTCAATTCTTCCACTGACAAAAATTCTGAATGAATTTTTGCATCTGTAATACCAGAACCAAAATAATTTTTAGGACAGTAATTATAATAAAAGTGCCGGAAAAAATATTATTTGAAAAACTAAAGATTAAAAAATTCAGACTGAATGTATGTATACTTTTAGGCGGTATCCTAAAAGTATGCAATTTGTTAAGAAAAAAAGAGCTCAGTTTTATTATTATTACACTACAAAACGATTATTTTGAGGATGCCATAAATTAAAAAAAAATTATTCACTCATTTCAGTTCTTCCACTGCCAAAAATTCTAAATGATTTTTTTCATCTGTAATATCAGTAATACAAACAAATTTTTGGGACAGCATGTATTACCTTACAAATAGATTATACTAATAGCGGAAGGCATACATTTATCCCTCCAGAAAATAATATGTGGTTATTCATTTCGGTTCTTTCCACTACACAAAATTCGTACTGAATTTTTGCATACTTTTAGGATGAATTTAGGGCGACAGAATTATTGTGCTCAAGTGATGTGAAAATCGGTGAGAATTTTTTGGTTCTATTACGAAATTATTTTATTTATTTAATTACTTGATTAAAATTGCTTCAATCACTGAATTCAAAATATCAATCAATGATTGAAACTTTACATACTTTCAGATGGGTCCTTATTCCAAAACAGTTTTTTTGCGTTCAATTACGAAATTAATTAATTAATTTAATTTTTAATAGAAATTACTTCAATTACGTAATTCATAATATCAATCACCGATTGACTTATTGCATACTCTCAGACACACACTTAATATATAACGGAAGGCAAAGCAACACAATATGTTGCCCCACAAAGAGATGAGAAAATCGATAATAAAGGAATACAAACAAAAAAATTTGTTAAAATTTTATTTCTACAAAAAATTTCGTCAAAATTTTATTTCTATAGACAATTTTGTCAAAGTTTTATTTCTATAGAAAATTTTGTCAAAATTATATTTCTATAGCAAATGTTGTCAACATTTAATTTCTTTAGAAAATTTAGTCAACATTTTATTTCTACAGAAAATTTTGTTAAAATTTTATTTCTGTAGAAAATTTTGTCAAATTTTCATTTCTATAGTGAATTTTGTCAAAATTTTATTTCTATAGAAAAGTTAGTCCAAATTCTATTTAAACAGAAAATTTTTTACAATTTTCTTTAGAAAATTTTATAAAAATTTTATTTTTCTAGAAAATTTTGTCAATTTGGTCAAAATTTTATTCCTATAGAAAATTTTCTAAATATTTCAAATTTCTATAGATAATTTTGTAAATTTTTCAAATTTCTATAGAAAATTTTGTCAAAATTTCATTTCTATAGTAAATGTTGTTAAAATTTTATTTCAACAGTTACAATTTTCTATAGAAATTGTGTAAAAATTTTATTTTTCTAAAAATTTTTGTCAAATTTGTTCTAAATTTTATTTCTATAGAAAATGTTGTAAATATTTCAAATTTCTATAGAAAATTTTTTCAAAATTTTATTACTATAGGAAATTTTGTTAAAATTTTATTTCTGTAGAAAATATTGTCAAAATTTTTTTTCTATAGAAAGTTTTGTCAACATTTAATTTCTATAGAAAATTTTGTACAAATTTTATTTTTCTAAAAAATTTTGTCAACATTTTATTTCTATAGAAAATTTTGTTAAAATTTTATTTCTATAGAAAATTTTGTAAAATTTTCATTTCTATAGTGAATTTTGTCAAAATTTTATTTCTATAGAAAATTTTGTCGAATTTTCATTTCTATAGTGAATTTTGTCAAAATTTTATTTCTATAGAAAATTTAGTCCAAATTCTATTTAAACAGAAAATTTTTTACAATTTTCTATAGAAAATTTTATAACAATTTTATTTTTCTAAAAATTGTTGTCAAATTTGGTCTATATTTTATTTCTATAGAAAATTTTGTAAATATTTCCAATTTCTATAGCAAATTTTGTCAAAATTTTATTACTATAGGAAATTTTGTTAAAATTTTATTTCTGTAGAAAATATTGTCAAAAATTTATTTCTACAGAAAGTTTTGTCAACATTTAATTTCTATAGAAAATGTTGTTAAAATTTTATTTTTACAGAAAATTTTGTCAAATTTTTTTTACTATAGAAAATTTTGTACATTTTTCAAATTTCAAAGTTCTAAAAAATTTTGTCAAAATTTTATTTCTATAGAAAATTTTGTCAAAATTTTATTTCTATAGAAAATTTTGTCAAAATTTCATTTCTATATAAAATTTTGTAAAGATTTTGTTTTTCTAAAAAAATTTGTCAAAATTTTATTTCTATAGAAAATTTTGTACAAATTTTATTTTTCTAAATTCCTATAGAAAAGTTCGTCAAAAATTTTTTACTATAGAAAATTTTGTCAAAATTTTATTTCTATAGAAAATTTTGTCAAAATTTTATTTCTATAGAAAATTTTGTCGAAAATTTTATTTCTATAGAAACTATTGTCAAAATTTTATTTCTATAGAAAGTTTTGTCAACATTTAATTTCTATGGAAAATTTTGTTAAAATTTTATTTTTATAGAAAATTTCGTCAAAAGTTTATTCCTATAGAAAATTTTAATAAAAATTTTGTTTCTATAGAAAATTTTGTCAAAATTTCATTTCTATAGAAAATTTTGTCAAAATTTCATTTCCATAGAAAATTTTGTCAAAATTTTATTTCTATAAAAAATTTTGTCACAATTTTCTATACAAAATTTTATAAAAATTGTTTTTTTCTAAAAAATTTTGTCAACATTTTATTTCTATAGAAATTTTTTGTCAAAATTTCATTTCCATAGAAAATTTTGTCAAAATTTTTTTACTATAGAAAATTTTGTACATTTTTCAAATTTCAAAGTTCTAAAAAATTTTGTCAAAATTTTTTTACTATAGAAAATTTTGTCAAAATTTTATTCCTATAGAAAATTTTGTTAAAATTTTATTTCTATAGAAAATTTTGTCACAATTTCATTTCCATAGAACATTTTGTCAACATTTTTTTACTATAGAAAATTTTGTAAATTTTTCAAATTTCAAAGTTCTAAAAAATTTTGTCAAAATTTTATTTCTATAGAAAATTTTGTCACAATTTCATTTCCATAGAAAATTTTGTCAAAATTTTTTTACTATAGAAAATTTTGTCAAATTTTGTCAAAATTTTATTTCTATAGAAATTTTTGTCAAAATTTTATTTCTATAGAAAATATTGTCAAAATTTTATTTCTATAGAAAGTTTTGTCAACATTTAATTTCTTTGGAAAATTTTGTTAAAATTTTATTTTGATAGAAAATTTTGTTAAAATTTTGTTTCTATAGAAAATTTTGTCTACGTTTCATTTTTATAGAAAATTTTATAAAAATTTTATTTTTCTATAAAATGTTGTCAAATTTAGAATTCTACCAACTGTGCCCCGATTTGATTCTGTAACTAGGCACCCATATTAGAGGAATTCATAATGAACTGCTTTGTTATATCGTGGAGATGTAGTTAAGGCACTCGATACTCGTTTTACAGTTGGGTAACAAATCCACGGTTAGATGTCTTTACTTTTATTGCACATTTTCCTTGCTAAAATTTCAGACCTAAAAATGCTCATTTCAATTCACATTTTGGAAGAATCAAAAATTAGATTTTTCTTTGCCATCTATTTAAAAACTTTTATTTATTAAATTTAAGTTAAATTTTATAGTATCCATATAAACAACTTTCGTCATCAAATATTTAAAGCATTATAGTTTAATTCCCAAACTCTCACATCCTACATAGAGGGATTTAAACTTCCACCAATATTTAATACTCTTGTTTTTTTGCCATCGTGGTCTTAAATTGTAACACCTCAACTATGAAACCCATTTCACATAAAACCACCATTATCTTTTGAGATTAAGCCAAACATTTAGACCATTTGGTTAGATATTTTAATCCTGTGAAATTCTCACGCCTATATTCAAAGGTCTTATGTAAAAGTGTCTACATATTAAATTGTTCCACACAAACATTGCATACTTTTAGGATACGACAAGTTTTAAGATAACGTACGAAATCCTTGCATACAATTAGGCGTAAGACTAACAACCACATATGACCAAACATGCACATAGAGATTCATACATTTTAAAGGACAGACACACACAAGCACATAGACGCACAATCATTCTCACATACATACTCACACATATAGATGTAAATGTCCATAGAACCTTTTGAAAGCTATTTAATATTTTACACATACTTAGGTAAACTTTGAATAAATTACCCAAAGAATATTTAAATAAGTGTACTGTCGTTGTTGATGTTTTAGATCTTCATAGGTATACTAAAATTCTGGTTGTTGGTTTAAAGTCCAAAGGATTGGTTTTTTTCAGGTAACTAAAAATGCTATAATGCCTCTAAGGCTTTAACTCAGTCACCTTAGAAAAATGAATTTGTTTGTTTAGGTAAATATTTGAAATAAAGAAAAGACAACATAACTTTAAAATCCAAAAATATATTTTGTAAAATTCCTCAATATTTGACAGTTTGAATGTGAAAATAAATTCTTCATTTATCTTATAATCTATAGAAATTTCAATTATTTATATTAAATCACAATTTTAAATATTTATTAAATTATATTTTATAACGATCATTAAATAAATGAATATTTCTGCATAGACCTTGAATGCAAAAAACAAACAAAAAAACATTAAATTAAATTAGCTAAAATCACCCTGCAGAGGAAAGTTTTGCCAAAAATTGTTTTTCTTTCTTTCTGTTGAAATTTAAATCTCCCTCGCTAATTTTCAATCATAATTTTTTGTAAGCAAAAAAATTTATGCCAGAATTTATTTGTTGCCTCATGAGTAACAGTTTTTGTATGACTCTCTACAAAACAGCTTTCTCAGCCAACTGTGCCAATAGTTTCGAATAGCACAAAAAATAGTAATTTTATGGTAGTTTTTGTGACTCAGAACATCGGCAAAAAACAAACTTGGCATTCCGCTGAAGAGTGAATTTTAATTAGGAAAATGTGATTGGAACTTGGTAAACAATCAAGTAAGTTTCTTTTTCAAGGTTTGTTCACAGAATAATGATAGAAGGGTGTTGAAAGTAGAAAGTAACAAAAAAGCAATTACATATGAAATATTACTAGTTTTGAAACTTTTTAAGTTAAAAAATATATTAAAATGTCATGTTGCAAGAAAATTATAAAAAATACATTACAAATGCAGTGTCTTAGAGCGTATAAGTAATAACAATTCAAAACCATAGAGCGTATGAATAATAGGAATAAGATTTTGCCTAAATTAGACAGTCGCCTACATAATTATATCTTTAGGAGCATACTAATCATTAATTTTCGTATGTTGTTTCAATTGCAAATATTCTATTGCAATGTGGACATAAATTTACCCAAAAGCGAATATACTTTAGATGAGGTAATTCAGTTTGAAATATTAATTATTATAATATTATTCATACGACACCAGGGCCAAAGAACTTTAAAAGAACCCCTAAAATACGGACTGGCTTTGAAACTTTAACGATTTTCAAAACCCTTAGAATTGATTCAAGCGAGTAAAAAATTTATTTTTTCAAAAAATCGGTCCCAGAAATAAAATCTAGGTTATCAATTTCAGGGTCATTGTGTTAAAATTTTATTTCTATACACAATTTTGAAAAATTTTGAAAAACTGTAGACTGTTTTTGTAAAATTTTATTTCTATAGAATTTTTTTCAAAATTTTATTTCTATAGATTTTTTTTTGTCAAAATTATTTCTAAAGAACATTTTTTCAAAATTTGATTTCTATAAAAAATTTTGTCAAAATTTTATTTCTGGAGAAAATTTTGGCAAAAGCTTATTTCTATATTTTTGCAAAATTTTATTTCTAGAGAAAAATATTGTCGAAATTTTATTTCTATAGAAAATTTTTTCAAAATTTTATTTCTATAGAAAATTTTCTCACATTTTTATTTCTATAGAAAATTTTCTCAAAATTGTATTTCTATAGATAATTTTTAAAAAATACTATTTAAAAGAAAATTTTGTGAAAATTTGATTTCTATAGAACATTTCGTGAAAATTTTATTTATGTAGAAAATTTTGTCAAAATTTTATTCTTACTGAAACGTTTATTTCTATAGACAATTTTATAAACATTTTGTTTCCATAGAAAATTTTCTCAAAATTTTATTTATTTTGTCTAAATTTACTTATATATAGAAAACTTGGTCAAATTTTTATTTCTATTGAAATTTTTCTCAAAATTTTATTTATATAGAAAATTTTGCCAAAATTTTATTTGTGCAAAATTTTATTTCTAGAACTTTTAACAAAATGTTATTTCTATTGAACTTTTAACAAAATTTTATTTCTATAGAAAATGTCAACATTTTGTTTTTCATATTTTATTTTTTTCTGAAGATAATGCCTGGATTTCCTTTGAAAATTATTACTCTAGAAAATTTTTGCAAAATTTTATTTCTAGAGAAAATCTTGTCGAAATTTTATTTCTATAGAAAATAGTCTCAAAATTTTATTTCTATAGATAATTTTTGCAAAATACTATTTCAAAAGAAAATTCTGTGATAATTTGATTTCTATAGAACATTTCGTGTACATTTTATTTATGTAGAACATATTGTCAAAATTTTATTTTTATTGAAACGTTTATTTTTATAGACAATTTTATAAACATTTTGTTTCCATAAAAATTTTTCTCAAAATTTTATTTATTTTGTCAAAATTTACTTATATATATAGAAAACTTTGTCAAAATTTTCTCAAAATTTTATTTATATAGAAAATTTTGCCAAAATTTTATTTTTTGCAAAATTTTATTTCTAGAAAAAAAAATTGCAAAATTTAATTTCTGAAAAAAAAAAATTGCAAAATTTTATTTCTAGAGAACACTTATGCAAAATTTTATTTCAAGAAAAAATTTTGTAAACATTTATTTATAGAGGAAATTTTGTCAAAATTTTATTTATAGAGGAAAATTTTGTAAAATATTGTTTCTGTAGAACTTTTTCGATAGAAAATTTTAACAAAATTTTATTTCTATAGAAAATGTTGTCAAAATTTTTCCCCATATTTGTTTTTTTTTTCTGAAGTTAATGTCTGGATTTCCTTTGCAAATTAATACTCTAGACAATTTTTGGAAAATTTTATCTTACAGAAAGTTTTTTCAAAGTTTTATTTCCATATATAAAACTTTGTTTCTATGGAAAATTTTCTCAAATTTTTATTTTTATAGAAAAGTTTTCAAATTCTATTTCTATATAAAATTTTTTTCTATAGAAAATTTCTCAAAATTTTATATAATTTTATTTCTATAGAAAATGTTCACAAAATTCGTTTGGTTAGAAAATGTTCGCAAAATATTTATCTATAGAAAATTTTGTCAAAACTTTATTGTTATAGAAAATTTTGTCAACATTTTATTTCTATAGAAAATTTCGTCAAAATTTTATTTCTATAGAAAATCTTGTCTAAACGTTACACCAAAAAAAAATGCAGATTCCATCACGAATCCAAATAATTTTTTAATAACAGGAATGATAGTATCAATTAAAAAATTAATTGGTCATTTTAATTTTGTGATTGATTTTTGTTTCAATTAAAAAATTTTTCAAATCAATTAAATTTTTAATTGAATATTTTTTAAAACTAAATTAAGACTTTAATTGGAAACATTTTCGTGAAATTTTTTTCTGTGAATCTCATTAAAAATTTTTTTGCAAAATTTAATTTCTATGTCTCAAAATACTATTTCTATAGAATTTTTTTTCTCAAAATTTAATTTTTATAGAAATTTCCTAATCCCACATTTTAATCCCATAGAAAATTTTGTCAAAATTGTATTTCTGTCGCAGAATTTGTCAAAATTTTATTTCTTTCGAAGAATTTGTATTTCTTTAGAATTTTTTTTAATTTTTCCATGAAAATTTTTCCAAAATATTATCGAAATTTTGTTTCTATAGAAAATTTTCTTAAAAATGTTCTTCTATAGTAAATTTTGTCCAAATCTTATTTCTATAGAAATGTTTTCTCAAAATTGTATTTCTATAGAAATTTTTCTCAAAATTTTACTTTTTTAGAAAATTTTGTCAAAATTTTATTTCTAGACAAATTGTTTGTACAATTCTATTTCTATAGACCAAAAACTACATGGAGAAGAACTATTCCTAATGAAACTGGAAAAAGTTTTAACGAGTTAAGATATATTGCTTCGGATAGAGTAAGATGGAGATTCTATGTAAATAGCTTATGTTCTTGATGGAATACGCTAATAAATATAAATATTTCTATAGAAATTTTTGTTCAAATTTTATTTCTGTAGACAATTTTCTCAAAATTTCATTTCTATAGAAAATCTCCGCAAAAGTTTATGCTATAGAAAATTTTGGACAAAATTTTATTTCTATAGAAAATTTAGTCAAAATTTTATGTCTATAGAAAATTTTGTCAAAATTGTAGCTCCTTTGAAAATATTGTCAAAATTGTGTTTTTATGGGAAATGTTTTCAAAATTTTATCTCTGTAGAAAATTTTGTCAAAAGTTAATTTTTGTAGAAAATTTCGTCAATATTTTATTTCTATAGAAAATTTTGTCAAAATTTTATTTCTATAAGAAATTTTGTCAAAATTAGTTAAAGAAGAATTGTCAAAATGAATTAGAAAATTTTGTCAAAATTTAATTTCTGTAAAAAATTTTGTCAAATTTTATTACTTGCGAAAAATTTGTCAAATATTTATTTCTATGGAAATTTTTCAAAAATTTATTTTTTACAAATTTTTCAGTTTTTTCCATGAAATTTTATTTCTATAGAAAATTTTCTTAGAACTGTTTTTTTTCTATATTAAATTTTGTCCAAATCTTATTTCTATAGAAATTTTTCTCAAAATTTTATTTTTTAGAAAATTTTGTCAAATTTTTTTAGACAAATTTTTTGCACAATACTACTTCTATAGAAATTTTTGTTTAAACTGTATTTCTATAGGCAATTTTGTCAAAATTTCATTTCCATAGAAAATCTCCGCAAAATGTTATGCTATAGAAATTTTTGTCAAAATTTTATTTCTATAGAAAATTTAGTCAAAATTTTATTTCTATAGAAAATTTTGTCAAAATTTTAGCTCCTTTGAAAATATTGTCAAAATTGTGCTTTTATGGGAAAATGTTTTCAAAATTTTATCTCTGTAGAAAATTTTGTCAAAAGTTCATTTTTATAAAAAATTTCGTCAATATTTTACCTCTATAGAAGATTTTTTCAAAATTTTATTTCTATAGAAAATTTTGTCAAAATTTTATTTCAATAGACAATTTTGCCAAAAATTTTATTTCTATAAGAAATTTTTGTAAAAATTAATTGAAGAAGAATTGTAAAAATGAATTGGAAAATTTTGTCAAAATTTTATTTCTGTAAAAAATTTAGTCAAAATTTTATTTCTTTCGAAGAATTTGTCAAATATTTATTTCTATGGAAATTTTTCAAAAATTTATTCCTTTAGAATTTTTTCCATGAAAATGTTTCCAAATTTTTATCAAAATTTTATTTCTATAAAAAGTTTTCTTACTTTTTTTGTTTATATTAAATGTTGTCCAAATCTTATTTCTATAGAATTTTTTCTCAAAATTTTATTTTTTTTTGAAAATGTTGTAAAAATATTATTTCTATACAAATTTTTTGCACACTTTTATTTCTATAGAAATTTTTGTTTAAATTTTATTTCTTTAGACAATTTTCTCAAAATTTCATTTCTATAGAAAATCTCCGCAAAATTTTATGCTATAGAAAATTTTGTCAAAATTTTATTTCAATAGAAAATTTAGTCAAAATTTTATGTCTATAGAAAATTTTGTCAAAATTTTATGTCTATAGAAAATTTTGTCAAAATTTTATTTCCATAGAAATTTTTTTATTGAAACCGTTTGCAAACAACTTTTCTTTTATAGAAAATTTTGGCAAATTTTATTTTTATAGGAAATTCCGTGAAAATTTTATTTTTATGTTTATAGAAAATTTTTATTTCTTAGGAAATTTTTCTAATAATTTTATTTCTAAAGAAAATTTTCTCAAAATTTTAGTTCTAGAGAAAATGTACTCCAGCGGATTCAGTATCAATTTAATTAATTATATTTAAATTTGTATATTTAAATTAAAATGTATTAATTTTTCTTCCTTTTTCAGGTAAGCCCTTATGCAATTAACTTCCATGTATATGGTAAGAAATTTATTTACTGATTATATTTTCATCATGAAAGCAAAACTATTGTAGATTTGTATCTAGGTCATAATTGTAACAATAATAGGTTCTACATAATATTCTTTATGAAAAATTCTGTTAAAATTAATAAAAATTAATGTCGACCATAGCCTTAATCAACAACAGCAAAAAAAAAACAAAAACATTCTTGAGAAGTAAATATTTGTTCTATCCACATTGTTCATAGAAAATATATTTTATAGAAAAATATTTGCAATAACTTTCATCTTACAGTTTAACAAAGAGTTTTTGTAATTTACATAAAACCAACCAGCATATTTTTATTCTCCTCACAAGCACAAACAATAAATTTTATAGCACAAAATTAACTCTTTCGACTGGCAAATTTTATGTACTTTCAATATTTTCACAAAGCCTAATTTTGGGCTTGGTGTAAACACAAGTTGCCTCGATTGTGTTTGTGTTTATGAAACACGTATTTCGAACATTTGTTAACCAGAATTTTTCTCTTTGGCTTGTACACAGATTTTATTTAAATTTATTTTTATGACCTTTTAAGAATATCCAACAATTTTCACATCATCTGTGTAGTCATTAAATTTTGTAAACATTTAATTTACTGCTAGAATAATTTACCACTACCATAAGGACAAAAGCGAAAAGTGGGACCATATTCAATGGTACACTATATTAAACGGTTAAGCTAAAATAGAGAATGAAAATAATGGTAGAAATGCTCGTAGAGTTACGGGGAGGGACTAAATTTAACGAGTTATTAATTGGCTTCAATTTTACAAAATGAATAGGTTTTATGGTATTTAACAATATATTGCGCATTTAATCCCCCTTCGCCTTGGTTAGTAATCTGAAGTTAATGGGTAATGGTTTTATAAGGTTTGACATAGTCTTGGTTGATGTATAGTAATTTAGTATTATATGTATTTCATTTAATGAATTTTCCTAAAAGTATGCTAATAATAATGTAAAATAAATTTTGCTTAGCAGCAAAATATCACAAATAACTATAAATATTATAATGAAATATGAGCTATTAAATCTATGCTTTATAAGTACGCTTTTCATTTATAACAAAAAAAGAATATTGTTAAGCTTCATTTATGATTTATCGCTCAATATATATGTATTAGAAGTTTAGGAAAATTAGAGTCTTTTTTACAACTTTTCGAGTAAGCAGTGGCGATTTTACAATGAAAATGTTGGTATTTTGACCATTTTTGTCGAAATCAGAAAAACATATATATGGGAGCTATATCTAAATCTGAACCGATTTCAACCAAATTTCGCACGCATAGCTACAATGCTAATTCTACTCCCTGTGCAAAATTTCAACTAAATCGGGGCAAAAAATTGGCCTCTGTGGTCATATGAGTATAAATCGAGCGAAAGCTATATATGGGAGCTATATCTAAATCTGAACCGATTTCAACCACATTTGGCACGCATAGCTACAATGCTAATTCTACTCCCTGTGCAAAATTTCAATTAAATCTGAGTAAAAGATTGGCCACTGTGGTCATATGAGTGTAAATCGGGCGAACGATATATATGGGAGCTATATCTAAATCTGAACCGATTTCAATAAAATTTGGCACACTTGACTACACTACCATTTGTACTCCTAGTGCAAAATTTTAACCAAATTGGGATAAAACTCTGGCTTCTGGGACCGTGTTAGTCCATATCGTGCGAAATATATATATGGGAGCTATATCGAAATCTGAACCGATTTCTTCCAAAATCAATAGGGTTCTATTCTGAGCCAAAACACATACTTTCGCCAAATTTGAAGTCGATCGGACTAAACCTGAGACCTAGACTTTGATTACAAAAATGTGTTCAAGGACAGACGGACAGACGGACATGGCTATAACGACCCAGGAGCCCACCCTGAGCATTTTTGCCAAAGACACCATTTGTCTATCTCGTCTCCTTCTATTATTGCAAACATATGCACTAACTTATAATACCCTGTTCCACAGTGTGGCACAGGGTATAACAACAACAATGATTAAAGAAAAAACCAACAATAACAAAACGAATGAATTTTATATATTTTTTTTTACTTTTATAAAAAAAATGCAAAGTTTTATTTCTGTAGAAAACTTTTGCAAAATGTTCTCGATATTCGTAGAGAATTTTCTGAAAAGTTTAATTCTGTATGAAATTTTATCAAAATCTTACTTCTATCAAAATCTTTATCAAATCTTTTTTGCAAAATTTTCTTTCTCTTTAAACTTTTTGCACAACTTTCTTTTAAAATTTTATTCTATAAAAAATTTTTACAAGATTTTATTTCTATAAAAAGTTTAGTCAAAATTTTATATAAATTTTTGCAAAATCTTCTTTCTTTTAAAAATTTTTGCACAAATTTCGTTCTTTTAAAATTTTATTCTATAAAAAAATTTTACAAGATTTTATTTCCATAAAAAAATTTTGCAAAATTTTATTTCTATAGAAAATTTTATCAAAATTATATTTTTTTAGAAAATTTTGTCAACATTTTATTCCAATAAAAAATTTTGTCAACATTTTATTCCAATAAAAAATTTTGTGAAAATTTTATTCTAATAAAAAATTTTGTCAAAATTTTATTTCAATAGAAAATTTTATCAAAGTTTTATTTCTATAGAGTATTTTGTCAGAATTTTATTTCTATAAAAATTTTGTTAAAACTTGACTTCTACAGGAAATGTTGTCAAATTTTTATTTCTATAGAAAATTTTGTCAAATTTTTATTTCTATAGAAAATTTTGTCAAAATTTTATTTCTATAGGAAATTTTGTCAAAATATATTTCTATAGAAAATTTAGCGGCACAATAAACAAGTTCCACAATAGGTTTGAAATGACAAATCTGTAAAAGTCTATAGAAATTGGTTTTTATAAAAAAGTTTTATTTCTATTGAAAATTTTATCAAAATTTTATTTTTATAGAAAACTTTGGCAAAATGTTCTTAATATTGGTAGAGAATTTTGTGAAAAGTTTTTTCTGTGTGAAATTTTATCAAAATTTTATTTCTATCTAAAACTTTACCAAATCATTTTTATAAAATTTTCTTAATTTTGCATAATTTTCTTTCTTTAAAATTTTTTTCCAAAATTTTATTTCTACAAAAAATGTTTCCAAAATTTTATTTCCATAAAAAATTTTTGCAAAATTTTATTTCCATAAAAATATTTAAAAAATTTTATTTCCATAAAAATTTTTTGCAAAATTTTATTTCTATAGAAGATTTTACCAAAATTTTATTTTATAGAAAATTTTGTCAAAATTTTATTTCTATAGAAAATTTTGTTAAAATTTTATATCTATAGAAAATTTTCTCAAAATTTTATTTCTATTGAAAATTTTCTCAAAATTTTATTTCTATAGAAAATTTTCTCAAAATTTTATTCTTGTAGGTTAGGTTAGGTTAGGTGGCAGCCCGATGTATCAGGCTCACTTAGACTATTCAGTCCATTGTGATACCACCTTGGTGAACTTCTCTCTTATCACTGAGTGCTGCCCGATTCCATGTTAAGCTCAATGACAAGGGACCTCCTTTTTATAGCCGAGTCCGAACGGCGTTCCACATTGCAGTGAAACCACTTAGAGAAATGTCACTAGCATTACTGAGGTGGGTTAATCCACCGCTCAAAAATTTTTTGGTGTTCGGTCGAAGCAGGAATTGAACCCACGACCTTGTGTAAGCAAGCCGGGCATGCTAACCATTGCACCACGGTGGCTCCCTTTTATTCTTGTAGGAAATTTTGTCAAGATTGTATTCCTGTGAAAAATTTTGTTAAAAGTATTTTCCTATGAGAAATTTTGTTATTATACATTTTATTTTTATAGAAAAATTTGTCAAAATTTTATTTCTGTATGAATTTTTATCAAAATTTTATTCTGTTGAAATTTTTTTCAAAATGTGAAATAACATTTTGAAAATTTTGTCAAAATTGTATTTCTATAAAAAATTTTGTCAAAACTTTATTTTTATAGCAAATTTTGTCAAGATCATATTTATATAGAAAATTTTGTCAAAATTTTATTTCTCTATAAAATTTTGTGAAAACTTTATTCCAATAGAAAATGCTGTCAAATTTTTTTTTTCAACAGAAAATTTTGTCTAAATTTTATTTCTATGGTAAATTTCGTCAAAATTTTATTTCTATAGAAAATTTGCTCAAAATTTTATTCTTGTAGGAAATTTTGCCAAGTTTGTCTTTCTGTGAGAAATTTTGTTAAAAGTTTTTTCCTATTAGAAATTTTGTAATTATTTTATTTTTATAAAAAATTTCGTCAAATTCTTTTTTCAATAGAAAATTTTGTCAACATTTTATTTCCATAGAAAATTTAGAAAGAAAAATATTTCTATAGAAAATTAAGTGACCCAACAAAAAAAGTAGGTTTGCAAATGAAAAAAAAAATTTTCCTATAGAAAAATTTTGCAAAATTTTATTTATAAATAAAATTTTGTCAAAAGTTGTTTTCTTTAGAAAATTTTTTCAAAAGTTTATTTCTGTATGAAATTTTATGAAAATTGTATTTCAATTGATTATTTCAAATCTTCATCAGCATTTTTTGCAAAATTTTCTCTCTTTTGAAAATTTTTGTCAAAATTTTATTTCTATAGTAAATTTTTATCAAAATTTTTGCCTATACAAAATATTGTCAAAATTTTATTTCTATAGAAAATTTTTTTTTATAGAAAATTTTGTCTAAATTTTATTTCTATGGAAAATTTAGTCAAAATTTTATTTCTATAGAAAATTTTCTCAAAATTTTATTCTTGTAGGAAATTTTGTCAAAATTGTATTTCTATATGAATTTTTATCAAAATTTTATTCTTTTTGTTTGTTATAGTTGGCTTCTCTTCAATCGTTATTGTTATTGTTGTTTGATCTCAGCTTAAAGCCATGCATTGACTAAACTACAAGTGTAGCTTAACCAACAGAGGAAAAGTATGCTTGTCAAATTTATTTGGACAAAGCCCTATAGACTGCAAGATGGTTGGATGTACAGCTGTTTCGGAATTACCACATTCCTCATCAGCATCCTCTACTTGCAGCAAAACTATCAACCAATTATCAGAATAAATTCGGGTAATTCACTCAACCCAAAGTGAACTACACTTGAACCTTCCGAAAAAGGGTTTTGATAGTCGGCTACTGCCTAAAACAAATTTGCAAGCATATCTCTTTTCCTTTGCCAAACTCAAATCATCGATTTGAATGTAAATGGCTGGGTTTGTTTTTGAGCGTGCTTCCTCTATCTTCATTCGTTTTGTTTGTTATAGTTGGCTTCTCTTCAATCGTTATTGTTGTTTTTGATCTCAGCTTAAAGCCATGCATTGACTAAACTACAAGTGTAGCTTAACCAACAGAGGAAAAGTATGCTTGTCAAATTTATTTGGGCAAAGCCCTATAGACTGCAAGATGGTTGGATGTACAGCTGTTTCGGAATTACCACATTCCTCATCAGCATCCTCTACAAACCCAGCCATTTACATTCAAATCGATGATTTGAGTTTGGCAAAGGAAAAGAGATATGCTTGCAAATTTGTTTTAGGCAGTAGCCGACTATCAAAACCCTTTTTCGGAAGGTTCAAGTGTAGTTCACTTTGGGTAGTGTGAATTACCCGAATTTATTCTGATAATTGGTTGATAGTTTTGCTGCAAGTAGAGGATGCTGATGAGGAATGTGGTAATTCCGAAACAGCTGTACATCCAACCATCTTGCAGTCTATAGGGCTTTGCCCAAATAAATTTGACAAGCATACTTTTCCTCTGTTGGTTAAGCTACACTTGTTGTTTAGTCAATGCATGGCTTTAAGCTGAGATCAAAAACAACAATAAAAATTTTATTCTATTGAAATTTTTCTCAAACTGTTATTTCTGTATCACATTTAATCAAAATTTTATTTCTATATAAAATTCTGTCAAAATTTTATTTCTGTAGAAAATTTTTTGTAAAATTTCATTTCTATAGAAAATTTTTGCAAAATTTTATTTTTTTGGAAGTTTTACCCAAGCTTTTATTTCTATAAAGAAATTTTTCCAATTTCTATTCATATAAAATGTTTTCACAAAATTTTATTTCTATAGAAAATTTTGTCAAAATTTTGTATCTGTAGGAATTTTTGTCACAAAGTTATTCCTATGAGAAATTTTGTCAACATTTTATTCTGTATGAATTTTGTCAAAATTTTGGTTCTATCTGAATTTTTATTAAAATTTTATCTCTGTTGAAAATTTTCTCAAAATGTTATTTCTGTATGAAATATTATCAAAATTTTATTTCGATAGAAAATTTTGTCAAAATTGTATTTCTATGGAAATTTTTTCAAAAGTTTGTTCTTTTAAACAAACTACTCCATATAATTCAACACGAATATCTCCAATGTATGATTATTGTGGTGGAAATACCATAAAATTACTAAGTACTTAGGAAGTCTATTAATTTAAAGACATTCACATACAACCCTCACAGAAGAGAAAATACTTGCCAAAAAAATTGCTATGTAATAATCACAGCATGATGTTCTTGATCCTTTTTTTATCCTCAAAGTTAAATAAATATGTAAGAATATATGTTTGAATAAGAGTTTTGTTTAGGGGCGATTTTGTTTGTAACTTACATTGTGAATTCTTATATAATGTATTACGAGTTTTAAGAAATTAGAAAGAATTTTATCTCTTCTAAATGGGTAAATATTTGGATTATTCTAATTTAATAAAACGTAGTATAATTTAAGGCATATCTGTTTGTTCTAGGATGTGAAATACATCAATGTATTTAATTTTATTGTAGGCTAAAAATGTGGTTAGTCTAATTCACTAGAATTCAATCATACAGTATTGGAATTATAAGCCAAATTTTACTTTTCTCATTTTATTGTTAAAAAAATTCAAAAAATTACTTAGCCTATTTTTTTTTCGTGGAAACACTCTCTTTTAGAGGAGAGTGTAACATTCACCTTAGCCATTTAGAATTGCTTGCTCTATTACTCTCACTCTCTCTCTCTCTCTCCGTCTCTGTTTCCACACTTCCATTTAATCCCATTGCATTTCTAGTCAAACAAAAAAGGTAAAAATTCATTGTAATATGGCTTCAATGAAAACAGACTGTCCATAGATAAAATAGTCCGGGAAGAAGAGATGACTACAAAAACTAACAGAATGTGCCCTCTTCTTTCAGCCATAGAAACTATATAAACTTTCTCATAAATATAGAATGAAGTTGTAATTTACATACTCTCTCTCTATAGTTCTATTCTATAAAGTTCACATTTGCAGGCCATCTTTATTAGGAAATCCCTTTTAAATGCAAAAATGCCTATAGTCATCCTCTATTTAGCTCATGAATTTAAACTGACACATAAACCATCGTTAAACTTACTTACTTAACATAAATTAAAAGCTAAGGTAAATCAGAAAACATAGAAGAAAGTTTATGGTACAGCCCTGGAAAGTTTTTACTTGGTGTTAGTCATTTTTAATAAACGATAAAAGTTTCTAAAAAGGTTGTCCATCAAAATGATGAAATGAAAAATTAAATCACTTCAACTAAGGTAACAAAGTGTAGGTGAAAAATAATGTAAAAAAAAATGAAAACTGAAATAGATTTTCTTAGAATGTAAAGAAAGAGGAAAAGAAAAGAGGATGTATAACATCATCACAGGTGGGCTATACCTGAAAGTTTTTTGTTTTTACCAGAGAAATAAAATGTAAATATTGAAACAAAAACTTAAGTAAAATTGCAATGTGATCTACAAAATACAAAAATAAAAACAAAAAAGACTTATTATAGTCCATTGACATGGTATTAAAATTATACAGTATTGGTTCAGTTGATTATCTTTTAAAATTTTTATGAATATGATAGTAAATTTTATCATTCATGCCCACCCCTTGGTTGGATAATTATCAATATCTCTTGATACAAACTTGGCCGTGCATTTACTTGTTTTCTTTCTGGTAAAGTTGGCGTATGGTTATTAAAAATTGATTTATGTGCACTAAGGCGAATAATTAAACTAATTTATATTATGCATGTCGCATTCTGGTAAGGGGGTGCGTATGGTTATTATTAATAGGGTGTATTCTACCAAAAGTGGTAGACTTTTTACTGTTTGGTAGAATGATAGAATTCTTGATATTTTGGTAGATTTCGCAAAATATTACTCTCCAACTAGGATGTACTTCATTTTTTATAGAAATACAATTTTGACACAATTTCCTATAGAATTAAATTTTTGACAAAAATTTTCTATAGAAATAAAAATTTAACAAAATTTTCTATAGAAATAAAATTTTAACAAAATTTTCTATAGGAATAAAATTATTAGTATCTCTTGATACCAACTTGACCGTGTATTTAATTGTTTTCTTTCTGGTAAAGTTGGCGTATGATTATTAAAAATTGATTTAATTGCACTAAGGCGAATGATTAACCTAATTTATATTATGCATGTCGCATTCTGGTAAGGGGGTGCGTATGATTATTAATAATAGGGCGCGTATGATTATTATTAATAGGTCTATTCGTCTATGACTTATACTTCAAAGTGGCTAATATTTTAGAGTGGAATATATTCTCCCTCTATTAAAATATTTAAAATTTTGGCCCGCACACACACACACACATATGAGAACTACATTTAAGTTTATATGTTTTATAAACCAGCAACACAAGAGTATGGCTTTATAATTTTTTCTGTATATTTATTCTGGTAAAGGTTATGTATGATTTGTAATAACATGTTTATCTACACTAGGGCGTATGATTAACAGAATTTATTAATATATTTTTTTATTGTGTCTGTATATTTATTCTGGTAAAGGTAACGTATGATTATTAATAATATGTTTAGTTACACTAGGATGTATGATTATCATAAATCATAGGTGATAATTCAAAATGACTTATATTTCAAAGAAGAATATTTTCTGCCACATTTAAAAACAATCAATGTTAAAATGTGTATGTTTAAAATATTTAACAATTTGGCACGCACACCATATATATAAGAGCTATATCAAAATCTGGCTTTATATGGCTCATAAACTGCCATCACAAGGGAATGACAATTTAATGTGGTTTTCGGCATATAGGTAAAGGTTGCGTATGATTATTAATAGTAAAAAGCTTAGGTGCTCTAGGGCGTATGATTGACATATATTATTAATAAATTTTTATTTTGTCTATGAGTGAGTGGAACTTCAAAATAACTGATATTTCTGATGAGGATAATTGCGCCACATTTAAAATTGATCAATGTTAAAAATGGGTTTGTCACAATTTTATTTCTACAGAAAGTTTTCGCAAAATTTTTAGTCCTATAGAAAATCTTGTCAAAATTTTAACCCTACAGAAAATCTTGTCAAAATTTTTAGTCCTATAGAAATTCTTGTCAAAATTTTATCTCTGTATGAGATTTCGCAAAATTTTTTGTTTCTATAAAAATTTTTTTTCTATAGAAATTTTTGTCAAAATTTTATTTCTACACAAGATTTTTGAAAAATTTTACTTCTATTGAAAATTTTTGTACAAAAAAAGTGTAAAAAATTGCAGAAAAATTTTGCAAAACTTTACATTCTTAGAAAATTTTCTTAACATTTTATTTCTATAGTCAATCATATTACTGCGGAAATTTTTGTCAACTTTTTATTTTATGCAACAATTTTACTTCAGTAGAAAATTTGTGCAAAATTTTTTATTTGTATAAAATGCCTATATTGTATTTTTACACAATTTTATTGCCCACAAAAAAATATTTATTATTTATTTCTATTGCAAATTTTGTCAAAAAAATTTCTACGCAAAATTTCCTGTACAACATTTTCTATGAGATATTTTATCCTGTACACGCATACATATGAGAGCTATATCTAAGTCTGACTTCTATGTCTCATAGACTGGTATAACAAGAGAATGACTATATATTTTATTTATTATATTTTGGCAAAGGTTGCGTATGATTAATATTAATAGTTAAAATCATTTCTAATATGTCTATAAATGAGTGATACTTCAAAATAATCGAATAATCATTTGGTTAAAAAATGGTAATTTTGCAATATTCAAAAACTTCATTTGGTTGTTTTATATCTAAGTTAGGATCTAAAAAAAAAACTATTTCTGTTAGGCACGTTTTCACGAAAAATTTTATATAATCACAATATTTTGATGTAGACTATGATAAAGGGAACAAATAAAATAGACTATGATAAAGGGGAAAAAATAGCATGATATATTATATGGGTAACATGATACGTATGATTAATAGAAATATTCAAATATGTCCCTCGGAGCGTATGATTCACATAAATTATTATTATACTATAGTATAATATGATTTATACGCGCTAAAATGGATCTAAAAATAGGTCCTTTTTATACTGATCACACCTGAATAAATTCCTGGTTCGATATTTTATACGTAACTACAGATCTGGATATGTAAAACCCACTGGAATATGGAAGATGATTTTTTTCGTGCTAATTTATATGCTTTGGTATTTTAATCTAACAAGGCATTCATAGAAGATGTAACTTTAATTGATCAGGAGTTTCATTCAGAGATTTGGGGCACTCTATGAATAGTTTTGAGTTGAAAAATATTCTGTCTACTCAGTAAACTTGTTAAGTTCCCAGTCGCAAGCACGATTGCCTTCACCAAAAGTGGTAGTTTTTATTGTTTGGTAGATTGGTAGAATCCTTGATATTTTGGTAGATTTCGCAAAATATTATTCTCCAACTAAGAAGTACTTCAGTTTTTATAGAAATACAATTTTGACACAAATTTCTATAGAACTAAAATGTTGAAAAAATTTTCTATAGAAATAAAGTTTTGAGAAAATTTTCGATAGAAATACAATTTTGAAAAAATTTTCTAGAGAAGTAAAATTTTGACAAAATTTTCTATAGAAATAACGTTTTGACAAAAATTTCAATAGAAATAAAATTTTGACAAAATTTTCTTTAGAAATAATATTTTGACAATTTTGTGTAGAAATATAATATTGACAAAAATGTTTCTATAGAAATAAAGTTTTAACAAAATTTTCTATAGAACTAAAATTTGAACAAAATTTTGGGAAAAATTTCGATAGAAATAAAATTTTGACAAAATTTTCTATAGAAATAATATTTTTAAAATTTTGTATAGAAATGAAATTTTGACAAAATTTTCTATAGAAATAAAATTTTGACAAAGTTTTCTATATAAATAATATTTTGACAAAATTGTCAATAGAAATAAAATGTTGACAAAATTTTCTATAGAAATAAAATTTTAACAAAATTTTCTATGGACAAAAATTTAACAAAATTTTCTAGAGAAACAAAATTTTGAAAAAAATTTCTAGATATTTTAAATTTTTTACAAAATTTTATATAAAAATAAAATTTTGACAAAATTTCTATAGAAATAAATTTTAAGAAAATTTTTTAAAGAAATAAAATTTTAACACAATTTTCTGTAGAAATAAAATTTTGACAAAATTTTCTATAGAAATAAGATTTTGGCATAATTTTGATCAAAAACTTCAAAATAAACATTTTTAAATTTGGTAGATTTTTGATATAATTCCTTCAAGTTTTGGTAGATTATTTTTGGCACGAGTGGCAACCGTGGTCGGGAGCTACAATCTCAATTTCGACTAAATACCAAAAAATTTTCAGCTATGGTTTATCAGTCAGTAGTGCCAGAGACATTTCTGAGTGTATTAAAACTTCACTAACTGATTTCGCCTTAATGTGAAACTCCGTTCGAACTCGGCTATAAAAATATACCTCATATTTCATTTCATTGAGCTAAACAAGGAAACGCGGTAGCAGTCAGGAGAGAACTTCACCAGAACTATCATGATGGACTGAGTAGTGAGCCTTAAACACGGGCTGTCACTATACCTAAACTACCCTATCCTGGGTTCCCAGTTTCAACGAATTTTCTGATTTCATTCTCCAATTGGAGGGTTTTCGAGTTTTTTTTTTCATTTGTCTTTGATAATAAGCATAGGTGAAATTGTATTAAATAAGCTTTCAAAAATACTTTTTTAAGGCAATAGGTACTAAATGGTACCAATTTTTTCCATTCGTTCTGTTACAAAAATATTTTGTATTACCAATGAATGACACACACCTATGCAGAGTGAACTTGTGATTGGGAGCAGGAGTCGGAATATAAGAATTTTTTTTAAAATCGGATCGAAAGGAATGTTGTACGTATGTTGGTATCAAATAAGTCGCAGGGGTGCTGAGGTACTTTGCTCGCAAAATACGAAACGAGTTACAAAAGTGACGATATTACAAAACCCTGAGATACATGAATCCCTTTACTTATTCTAATATCAGTTCCTCCAATTCGGCGTTATTGTGATGGATGATAAGGAGAAACTCTGTTCAAATAAATATTGCCGCTCAGATATCTTATAATTGAGCAGCTGCGAGACAACGATAACGACAACAACAACTCTTATCGATTTCTAGTGATGAAATTAGGTCCTTTGATATCGCAATAAGTTTCAGACTCAAAACAAAGTAGTATTATTTTATTAATGTAATTTTATTTTACAAATAATATTATCGCCAAATTCCAATAGGTGTTTTTTTTTAGACAAATCCCACTTCTAACGACACTTTAAAATGATCCAAAGAAATTTAATTTTCCGGCCCCAAAGCGTATGATTTACACAAAAATTTGATTTCTTATTTCAGTACCATGGAGCGTATGATTACTATAAATTATTGACCTTCTTTACTAAATGACTTATATCTAGCCTTTGAAACAAGATATTGCTGTCGTCTCAGCAGCATTTGAAAGCTAAGATTTATACCTACAAATACCTTGCTACCTGCTATACAATATACTACCTAAAAATAAATTTAAAATTCCCTTTAGATAAAATAAAAAGAATCTCTTGAAAATTCATTTTCACATGCATAAATAATAAATAAAGATTTAGGTATTGTGACTTTGAAATTTTGTATTTCTCTAAATAAAAAAAGGTCTAGCATAGGACGTGAATAAGAATAAATAGAAAGTGTTATCTTCTAAAATTTGCATTATACATTTTCCTTCACATTTCTACCCTCTTTTTAGCTACCGTTTTAGTCAACAAACTTTGTAATAACTCACATACATAGAAAGAAGACTTTTCTTGTTCTGTTATTTTGCCTTGTAGCTGCTGTCGCGAGCAAACTTTAATAATTTAAATCTTTAATAATATCACAATATTAAAAGGGCAATGAAAATAAACATATATTAAACAAAAATTATATTTAAACTAAAGCTTATGGTAGCCCCGATTTCGATGGAATCCCCCCCCCCCCCCCCCCCCCAAGTTTAATTCCGTTTTTAATGCCAACGAAATTCTAATATTATTTTCACAAAGAAAATCCAACGTAAAAAAAAGTCTGGTAATAAAAAGGATTTTTATAATAATTCTTCTGTCTCTAGCCGCACATGCTACAATAAAATAATCACAATGGATTTTTATTCATTTGGTAGCTGGTTTGCATAACAAACAGAAATCTTGAAGAGCCATGGCTTAAGGTTTTTACAGCTTTGCTTGACTTTTAAAATTTCTCATAGCAATTTCTTTTTTTATTTAGTGTAAGATCTAATCCATCAACTGAGGAATATTTTCGAAAACACTTGTTAATCTTATATCTTCATGGCAACCCTTGACTATTATTTAGTTTTTACCTCGTTCTTATTTCGTTGAACATTTTGCACAATTTACTATAGCAACTGAAGAGCATAGAACCAGCTTTTAAACCACCAACCACTACTTACTCATGCACTTACCATCATCATCGTCATCGTCATTTGTTTCTTGTCTTCCGCATAATTCTTGGGTTGCAAGCAACATTTCAATGGCTTCTTAGCCAACATGTCAATATTACATTCTCGTTCATTTGCCGTTTCATTTTTTTTTTGCGTACAAATCCTCCCCGGTATAGAAGACATTGAAGATACGGACTAAAAAAAAGGGTATTCAAAATTACCAAAACATTAGCACTCATTTTAAAAACAGACGTTGTAATAGAAACAAGTGTAATTTGTTAGTTGTTTAAAATTTCTGTTCAAACTATTCCTTCTAACTTCCAGTTAAAAGGCAAAAGAAAAGCCAAAAAAAATACGTTTATCTATCCCAGCCATAAAAACAAAATTTAAAATCGATAAATTGAAAATATTTGTGTGGTGTGCTAAAGGCATCGAAGTGAATAAAAATGAATTATTTGGATGCAATGCTATGGTAAGATATTGAATTTAATAAAACTTGGGAGCATCAAACTAAAGGAAGTCAATCTATCAATGACCTTTTTTGCGCATGACCCCTGTAAGAAAATTATATCGGAATTCTTCTAGATTTTATTGTTTATATCATAAAAAAATCTAAATAATTAAATAAACTTAAAAAACTAACAAGTTTTCACTCTTTATTATAATAAAACTTTATTTATTATTTTCAGTCCATAGTGCGTATGATTTATATTAATCAATGACTTATTTCAGTAAATCGTTCCTAAATTTTAAATCACACAGTAATATTTGAAAATTTTGAAAAGAATAATACAAAAACATATTATTAAATAAAATAAAAAAAGAAAATTTGAAGCCTATTTTTTTAATCATTATTATTTTTCAACCAAACTATTTGCGGTAACTTGAGAATGATAAAAATGTTAAAAAAGAAACTTAAAAAACTAATAACATTCCACTCTTTTTTTATTATAATAAAACATTATTTATTATTTTCAGTCCATAGTGCGTATGATTTATATTAATTAATTACTTATTTCAGAAAATCGTTCCTAAATTTTAAATCACACAGTAACATTTGAAAATGTTGAAAATAATAAATCAAAAACATATCATACAAATAAAATAAAAAACAAAACTTAAAGCCTCCTTCTTTACTCATCATTATATTTGCTACAAACTTTTTGCGGTAGTTGGAATTTTTATAACAATTAATTTCTCATGCCGGATTAATTATTTTTTGTACATTTTTTTTCTTATGAAGAAATGCAAATGGAATTTAATATTTTATAAGGAATAAAAATTGTAGAAGAAATGGAGAAAACGCTTCAAAAATTCTAATGGAATTTCTGATTATTGTGATCTACTCAAATTTATTTATGAATAGTGTCGTATAAAATCAATCATATCCATTGTGGCTTGGTGTTTTTACTAACCGCCATAAAATCTTAGGAAGTACTTTAGAGCTATTATGGTTCCAATATTCGAAATTATTATGTGCTCACTAAAGTTGCAAAGAAGAAACACATTCAAGTGGGACATTTCCTTATAAATGCATCAGTGAATTCCTTGCAGAGATGAATGCTGATTGACTTCCCTTAGAAAGATGCTGAAAAATCAGCATGTTTTTTGCTGGATGGCCCTGTAGGGGGCCCATGTGCTTGTGTGAAATTAATTAATTAATTAACTTTTGTGTATCTTCATTTCAAAAGCTTGAATTTTATTTTCTATGTAGGACCATAGTGCGTATGATTCATATAAATTAATTTTTTTAATAAAATGGCTATATTTGTATTGTTTTTAGATAAATTTTTTTAAAATATAGAAATAAATTCATTGTAATGGATTAGACCAATTTAGTAAAAATCCAAGTCTACTCTAATCAGTAGAGTCCATTTTTTCAACTATTTTAAATTTCTATGTAGGCCCATAGTGCGTATGATTCATATAAATTTTTTTTTTTATACCCTCCACCATAGGATGGGGGTATATTAACTTTGTCTTTCCGTTTGTAACACATCGAAATATTGCTCTAAGACCCCATAAAGTATATATATTCTAAGTCGTGGTGGAATTCTGAGTCGATCTGAGCATGTCCGTCCGTTGATATCACGCTAACTTCCGAACGAAACAAGCTATCGACTTGAAACTTGGCACAAGTAGTTGTATTGATGTAGGTCGGATGGTATTGCAAATGGGCCACATCGGTCCACTTTTACGTATAGACCCCATATAAACGGACCCCCAAATTTGGCTTGCAGACCCTCTAAGAGAAGCAAATTTCATCCGATCTGGCTGAAATTTGGTACATGGTGTTAGGTTAGGTTAGGTGGCAGCCCGATGTATCAGGCTCACTTAGACTATTCAGTCCATTGTGATACCACATTGGTGAACTTCTCTCTTATCACTGAGTGCTGCCCGATTCCATGTTAAGCTCAATGACAAGGGACCTCCTTTTTATAGCCGAGTCCGATCGGCGTTCCACATGGCAGTGAAACCACTTAGAGAAGTTTTGAAACCCTCAGAAATGTCACCAACATTACTGAGGTGGGATAATCCACCGCTGAAAAACTTTTTGGTGTTCGGTCGAAGCAGGAATCGAACCCACGACCTTGTGTATGCAAGGCGGGCATGCTAACCATTGCACCACGGTGGCTCCCTACATGGTGTTGGTATATGGTCTCTAACAACCATGCAAAAATTGGTCCACATCGGTCCATAATTATATATAGCCCCCATATAAACCGATTCCCAGATTTGGCTTGCGGAGCCTCTTAGAGAAGCAAATTTCATCCGATCCAGCTTAAAGTTGGTGCATGATGTTGGTCTCTAACAACCATGCAAAAATTGGTCCACATCGGTCCATAATTATATATATATATATATATATATATATCCCTCATATAAACCGATCCCCAGATTTGGCTTGCGGATCCTTAAAGAGAAGCTAATTTCATCCGATCCGGCTGAAATTTGGTACGTGGTGTTACTATATGGTCTCTAACAACCATGCCAGAATTGGTTCATATCGGTCCATAATTAGATATAACCGATCGCCAGATTTGACCTCCGGAGCCTCTTGGAGGTGAAAAATTCATCCGATCCGGTTGAAATGTAGTACGTAGTGTTAGTATATGGTTTCTAACAACCATGCAAAAATTGGTCCATATTGGTCCATAATCATAACATATATATCCCCCATCTAAGCCGATCCCCAGATTTGACCTCCGGGACCTCTTGAAGGAGCAAAATTCATCAGATCCAGTTGAAATTTGGCCGATAACGACCATGCCAAAATTGTTCCGTATCGATCTATATTATATATATATAGCCCCAAATGAACCAAATGAACCGATCCCCAATCCCAGAAAAATAGCGATTGCCACTCGAGCCAAAAATATTCTACCAAAATGTTATTGCCATAGAAAATTTTGTCAAAAATTTATATTTCTATAGAAAATTTTGTCAAATTTGTTCTTCTATAGAAAATTTTGTCAACATTTTATGCCTTTAGGAAATTTTGTCAAAATATAATTTTTATACAAAATTTTGTCAAAAGTTTATTTCTATAGAAAATTTTGTAAGAATTTTATTTCTGTAGAAAATTTCGTCTAAATGTTATTTCTATAGAAAATTTATGAAGCGGTTCATATTTGGAGTGGAATATGTTGCAACATCTTCCAAAACATCAAGAATTCTACCAATCTACCAAACAGTAAATAATCTGCCATTTTTGGTAGACTCGTGTTCATAATTGTATATAGTCCCCATATAAAGCGACCCCCATATTTCAATTCTGGCTCTATAATTACAGCACAAAAGTTCATATCGGTTCGTAATTATTTCTTCCCTATATATACCGGTCAAGAACTGAATATATAAATATTTATTCGACCTTTCTTTTGTCTACCATATATCCCGCATGGACTAACTTACAATTTAGCAGATGATGTTAAGAAGTTTTAAGATGGCTTGCCATCGGCCGCAACCCAAGTAATTTAATTGTGGATAACCGTCTTTAGTAGAAGTTTCTACGCAATCCATGGTGGATATTCAGCCTGGCCGAACTTACGGCCGTATATACTTGTTTTTAATAAAATCTGTGTATTTTCATACGAAAAACTTGATTTTGTTATAAAGGCCCATAGTGCGTATGATTCATATAATTTTTTTTTATAATAAAATTGCTATATTTGTTATGTTTTTAGATGAAATTTTTGAAAATTTAGAAATAAATTTATTATAATGGATTAGACCAATTTAATAATCGAGTCCAAGACTAATCTAATCAAAAAAGGCAAATTTTTTTCAACTATTTTAAATTTCTATGTAGGCCCATAGTGCGTATGATTCATATAAATATATATTTTTCTATAAAATCTACGTATTTTCGTACCAAAAGCTATATTTTTAGGTAGGCCCATAGTGCGTATGATTCATATAAATTTTTGCTTTCATATAAAATGGCTATACTTTTTATGTTTTTAGATGACATTTTAGAATATATTTTTTATGTGTTTAGATGAATTTTTTGAAAACTTAGAAATAAATTTATTGCAATGGATTAGACCAATTTAATAATCAAATCCAAGTCTAATCTAATCAGTAAATTCAATTTTTTTCAACTATTTTAAGTTTTTATAGATTAGACCAATATAATTCAAAGTATTATCTAAGCAATAGAGTCAATTCTTTTCAACTATTTTAAATTTTCTAGAAATTAAGTATGGACTTTCACAAAGTAAAAGTTGTGGTATCTCCTACAGAAAAAAATTTAGAATCTATGCCTACGGGGCCAAAAGGCTTGTGTGAAATTTACAAAATTAAACTTTCGTAATTTTCGCTAATTCTGTTATCTTCATATGAAGGCTTCATTTTTTATGTAGGCTCATAGTGCGTATGATTTATATGAATTATGTATTTTTAATATAAAATGACTGTAGTTATTAAGTTTTTAAATGAAATTTGAAAATCTAAAACGAATTTAAATTAAAATATTCCAAGTAACAAAAATATAAAATTCGATTTTCGTTTTTTTTTTTTATTTTATTTTACCTAACATATAGGAATGTATAGGAATAAATTAATTTCAATGGTAAAATAAAAATAAAATTTTTTCTATGTTTGGGAAACGATAATCTAATAAGAAATAATAGTCTGATAAAAAAAAGATCTTTAAATTTTCAGTTGAAAATTTGAAATTTAAATTTTGTACAAATTGGCCATCGAAATAAAAAGGATTTCACAGCGCAATAATTGTGATACAAAATACATAATGAATTCAAAATCTCTCTTTATGGGGCTATAGGCTAGTGTGAAATGTACAAAATTAAATTATATATTTTTTTTGTTTTCATTGTATCTTCATATCAAAACTCGTAGAACCATAGTGCGTATGATCTATACAAGAGGCCCGTAGTGCGAATGATTTATATAAATTAAATTTCTTTATAATATATCGACTGTAGTTTTTATGTTTATAGATAAAATTTACACACATTTGAATAAAAAGATTTTTCGTAAAAAAACTAAAACTCGATTTTCGTATTTTTATTGTCCAATTTTTGAAATTCTAGAATATGTAGGAATAAATTAATTGTATTAGACCAATTAGACCAATAAAAAACGAATAAAATTCAATTTTCGTTTTATTTCATTTTTTTCTGGAAAATAAATACATTTTAATGGTCAAGAAAAATAAAAAATTGATTTTAAACTTTTTGTAATATTTGGAAATCTCAACCTAATCGCAAAAATACATTTTTTTAACTTTTTAAATTTTCTACCGTATTAAAAACGAATTGTAACTTTAATATAGTCTGGTGTAATTTAAAAATCTGGACTGAATTTGCTCATGTCCTCCAGTTCCTACTAGAATATTCGTAGGACCTATAAGTGTATGTTTTTACTGAAACCATAAAATGCCCCCAAACTGGCTGTTCAAAAAGTCTGTGATTCCTCAAAGCTGTAATCCTCCCAAAGAAAGATTTCAAATATATAAGTGTATGTTTTTAAGTGTATGTTCTTACTGAAACCATAAAATGCCCCCAAACTGGCTGTTCAAAAAGTCTGTGATGCCTCAAAGCTGTAATCCTCCCAAAGAAAGATTTCAAATAGATTTTATCCTAATATTGGAGCATGTGACGTATAACTAATTATTGATTCTGTGATAAAAAATTTTTGTAAGTGTTATTATTATTATTGGTATGTTACCTATGGCGTATGATTTATTTTAATCTTTAAGTTTTTTTTAAGAAAATAACTTTATTTGTACCATACAACGTATGATTTAGTTTAAATTTTAGGTATTTTAATTAAATTAATTTTTGGTATACTATGCGTATGATTTATTTTAATTTTTAGGTCTTTTAATTAAATTAATTTTTTTACGCTATGGCGTATGATTTATTTTAATCTTTTAGGTATTTTAAGAAAATATCTTTGTTTGTATCATACGGCGTATGATTTATTTTAATTAAGTTGTAATTTTTTCGTACACTATGGCGTATGATTTATTTTATTTTTTAGGTATTTTAATTCAATTAACTATAACTTTGGCATGAGATGGTCTACAAATAATTTTTATTTTGATTTACAATCACAACAAAATCTTCCAAATATCTATCTGCATTAAAGTATAACCCTTCCGCTATACCAATTTCTATTTCTCCCCCCAAAAAAAAACTTCTCAATTAATCTTATCATCGAGACATTTTATATCAACACATATTTTCCCGAGTATACTGTTACTTAAATGCTTCTGTCTATAAAAAAAATCTCAAGCTAATTGCTCTTAGCACTCATCCAAAATACTTGCCTGCATATATCCAAATGCAAAGAGAAAAGGATTTTTTTTTGTAATTAATATCACTCATACGACCAGAGTGTCATAAAAGAAGTTTTTCATTAAAACAACAAACAAATCCTCTATGTATCGTACAAAATAATAATAATAATAATGAAAGCTGAAAAAAAGAAAAAGAAGACGAAAAAATCAGAATAACGACTATGTTAGACAAACAAATCACGAATATAGGTTAGAAGGATGCTAGTAGCTAGGCTCATGAAAAGATCATAAACGAAAAATGAACCAGGAAAAAAATCCTGGAAATATTGTATGGCCCTAAAAAAACCAGCGAACTAAAAAATGAAAATTTTAAAGAGAAATTCCTTAAAAAAAGGAGAGAATAAAATGACACCATATGGAAAATTAAAACATGAAAAATAATTACAAAAGTCAGAGAGAAAATAAAAATTAAATTTAAAAAATTTAAATCACACAGCAATTTTTGGGATTTTTAGTTTTTCCTATACATTCTAAAAAAAGAAATTCAAACGCTTAGTAATCATTAAATTTAATTTTCTTTAATAGAATTTTTCATGTTTTTTTTTCTATGCATCCTCAAAACTTAATTTTCATATGTCATATTAATTTTTGTCGTTCTCTCCTATTTTTGGTATATGTTCTTTGTTATTCACTTTCTTTTTGCCTGTCTTTGTTGCATATTTCTCCATTGCTGGTAAAACATTTTACACATGACAGCCTTTTTTAATTTTGTACCACTTTTAGTTGGCAAAGTCGTGTTTTTCAGTTTTTTTTAACTTTTTTGTATTAAAAGCTCATGAATGCTAGGTTTCACTCATATTTAGTGAACATGAATGTGTTAGTGGGTGCTCAAATACCAAGTTCTTTTCACCAAGTATCCTATCCTACAAATACCTACAATTCCCACATATATACCCTACATGGTGTATAGTTTTGGGGGAATGATAAGTACTTGTGGTAGTTTTGGTGGTTGCAAAACTAAAATCTAAACTTAAGTCTGTTTAGCATACATACCTCGAGATACTTGTCGACAACAATATCATTTTGTAGTATAAACATAGTTTTTGATATAAACAACTACAAAAAATCAGCTTTTCAACGAACCCAAAACATGGCAGCATAGCCAATCAGATGAAATGCAAAGTAATGTATTTGTAAAAATAAAAAAAAATAATGCTAAACTATAAACATAATAAATAAAATTAATAGCTGAGAGCCTTGGTAGCTAGTGGTTTAGTGTTTATTATAGTTTTTTTAAATTATAATAAAAAATAAATAAAAATTTTAATATTGCTTAGATACTGAAGATAATTATCCGATCCGATGGCAAGGTATCTTAAACCTTCCTAACACCGTGTTCTCAATTGTAAGTTAGTCCATACGGGGTATATATTAAACAAACAAAAATTTATATAGAAATAAAATTTTGACAAAATTTTCTATAGAAAAAAATTTTACAACATTTTCTATAGAAGTAAAATTTTGACAAAATTTTCTATAGAAATAAAATCTTGACAACATTTTCAATAGAAATAAAATTTTGACAAAATTTTCAATAGAAATAAAATTTTGCCAAAATTTTCTATAGAAACAAAATGTTGACAAAATTTTCTATAAAAATATAACTTTGACAACATTTTCTACATAAATAAAATTTTGACAAAATTTTCTATAGAAATAAAATTTTGACAAAATTTTCTATAGAAATAAAATTTTGACAAAATTTTCTATAGAAATAAAATGTGGACAAAATTTTCTATAGAAATAAAATTTTGACAAAGTTTTCTATAGAAATAAAATTTTGACAAAATTTTCCATAGAAATAAAATTTTGACAAAATTTTCTATAAAAATAAAATTTTGACAAAATTTTCTATAGAAATAAAATTTTGACAAAATTTTCTATAGAAATAAAATTTTGACAAAATTTTCTATAGAAATAAAATTTTGACACAATTGTCTATAGAAATAACATTTCTATAGAAATAAAATTTTGACAAAATTTTGTATAGAAATAAAATTTTGACCAAATTTTCTATAGAAATAAAATTTTGACAAAATTTTCTATAGAAATAAAATTTTGAAAAAATTTTCTATAGAAATAAAATTTTGACCAAGTTTTCTATATAAATAAAATTTTGACAAAATTTTCTACAGAAATAAAATTTTGACAAAATTTTCTATAGATATAAAATTTTGACCAAAATTTCTATAGATATAAGATTTTGACAAAATCTTCTATAGAAAAAAAAATTTGACAAAATTTTCTATAGAAATAAAATTTTGACAAAATTTTCTATAGAAATAAAATTTTGAAAAAAAATTTTCTATAAAAAATACAATTTTGACAAAATTTTCTATAAAAAAATACAATTTTGACAAAATTTTCTATAGAAATAGAATTTTGACCACATTTTCTACAGCAATAAATTTTTTACCACATTTTCTACAGAAATAAAATTTTGACAACATTTTCTATAGAAATGAATTTTTGACAAAATTTTCTATGGAAATAAAATTTTGACAAAATTTTCTATAGAAATAAAATTTTGACAAAATTTTCTATAGAAATAAAATTTTGACAAAATTCTCTATAGAAATAAAAATTTGACAAAATTTTCTATAGAAATAAAATTGTGACAAAATTTTCTATAGAAATAAAATTTTGACAAAATTTTCTATAGAAAAAAAATGTTGGCACAATTTTCTATAAAAATAGAATGTTGACAAAATTTTTTATAGAAATAAAATTTTGACAAAATTTTCTATAGAAATAAAATTTTGACAAAGTTTTCTATAGAAATAAAATTTTGACAAAATTTTCTATAGAAATAAATTCTTGACCACATTTTCTATAGAAATAATTTTTTTTAAAAATAAAATAAATTTTTTTTTCTATAGAAATAAAATTTTGACAAAATTTTCAATAGAAATAAAATTTTGCCAAAATTTTCTATAGAAACAAAATGTTGACAAAATTTTCTATAAAAATATAACTTTGACAACATTTTCTACATAAATAAAATTTTGGCAAAATTTTCTATAGAAATAAAATTTTGACAAAATTTTCTATAGAAATAAAATTTTGACAAAATTTTCTATAGAAATAAAATGTGTACAAAATTTTCTATAGAAATAAAATTTTGACAAAGTTTTCTATAGAAATAAAATTTTGACAAAATTTTCCATAGAAATAAAATTTTGACAAAATTTTCTATAAAAATAAAATTTTGACAAAATTTTCTATAGAAATAAAATTTTGACAAAATTTTCTATAGAAATAAAATTTTGGCAAAATTTTCTATAGAAATAAAATTTTGACACAATTGTCTATAGAAATAACATTTCTATAGAAATAAAATTTTGACAAAATTTTGTATAGAAATAAAATTTTGACCAAATTTTCTATAGAAATAAAATTTTGACAAAATTTTCTATAGAAATAAAATTTTGAAAAAATTTTCTATAGAAATAAAATTTTGACCAAGTTTTCTATATAAATAAAATTTTGACAAAATTTTCTACAGAAATAAAATTTTGACAAAATTTTCTATAGATATAAAATTTTGACCAAAATTTCTATAGATATAAGATTTTGACAAAATCTTCTATAGAAAAAAAATTTTGACAAAATTTTCTATAGAAATAAAATTTTGAAAAAATTTTCTATAAAAAATACAATTTTGACAAAATGTTCTATAAAAAAATAAAATTTTGACAAAATTTTCTATAGAAATAGAATTTTGACCACATTTTCTACAGCAATAAATTTTTTACCACATTTTCTACAGAAATAAAATTTTGACAACATTTTCTATAGAAATGAATTTTTGACAAAATTTTCTATGGAAATAAAATTTTGAAAAAGTTTTATATAGAAATAAAAATTTGACAAAATTTTCTATACAAAAAAAAATTTGAAAAAATTTTCTATATAAATAAAATTTTGACAAAATTTTCTCTAAGAACAAAATTTTGCCACAATTTTCTATAGAAATAAAATTTTGACAAAATTTTCGATAGAAAAAAAAATGTGGCAAAATTTTCTATAGAAATAAAATTTTGACAAAATTTTCGTTAGAAATAAAATTTTGACAAAATTTTCGTTAGAAATAAAATTTTGACAAAATTTTCTATAGAAATAAAATTTTTGACTACATTTTCTATAGAAATAAAAATTTGACAAAATTTTCTATAGAAATAAAATTTTCTATAGATATAAAATTTTGACAAAATTTTCTACAAAAATAAAATTTTGACAAAGTTTTCTATAGAAATAAATTTTTAGTAGATTATTTTTGGCTCGAGTTGCAACCATGATTATGAACAAATATGAATCGATTTATATAGGGTCTATATATAATTATGGACCGATATGGACCATGTATGGCATAGTTGTTAGAGATGCTCCGGAGGTCAAATCTGGGGATCTGTTTATATGGGGGCTATATATAATTATGGACCGACATGGACCCATTTTTACATGGTTGTTGCAGACATATATACCTACACCACGTACCAAATTTCAACCGGATCGCATGAAATTTTCTTCTCTAAGAGGCTCCGCAAGCCAAATCTGGGGGTCGGTTTATATGGTGGCTATACGTAAAAGTGATCCAATTAGGCCCATTTGCAATACCATCCGATAGCTTGTTTAGTTCGAAAGGTAGCGTGATTTCAAGAGACGGACGGACATGCTTAGATCGACTCAGAATTTCACCACGACCCAGAATAACGTATACTTTATGGGGTCTTAGAATAATATTTCGATGTGTTACAAACTGAATGACAAAGTTAATATACCCCCATCCTATGGTGGAGGGTATAAAAATATATTTTCTGGGCCATATGGCGTATGAGTATTATTAATAAACATAGTATTTTATGAGATGGCATATTAATTTGGATTTAAGATCTCTGGGGAAAAGTGTTCTGAAAAGTGTTTAATGGAGGAACGTGATCTAAAGTCACTGCTTGTAAAAATATACAAGATTTTCACTGAATCTTGTATATTTTTCCAAAATGTTGAGGACATTTTTTCTGTATGGAATATATTGCATATGAATAATAAAAATACCCGTTTGATCAATGTTGCGTATGAGTTATAATAATTCATTAAATTATCATAACTTGGTACTAATAGGGTTAAGAAAATTATGGTTACCTACAAAAATAATAATTCTTATCTCACTCCATGCTTGTCATTTCGTAAATACATTAGTAATATAAAATATATGATATGCAGGATGTAATATTTCAATAAATGTTTTTGAAAAAAGATAAAACATTTTAATAAATAATTTTCTAAAATTTTGACTGAATTTTGTATATTTTTCCAAAATGTTGAGAACATTTTTTCTGTATGGAATATATTGCGTATGAATAATAAAAATATCCGTTTGATCAATGTTGCGTATGAGTTATAATAATTCATTAAATTATCATAACTTTAGTAATAAAAAAACTGTATTTTTAATATTCTAAGCTAAAATGGTTTCTAATTAAAAAAAAAATATTTTATAAGAATTTTTAACATTTTTAATTATACTTCTATTTGTTACTAAAGCTATTTCGAATTTCATATAGCTTAAATAGCAGAAGCAACAACAAATGGCGTATTCTTTGTTCGCTGTCATATTGTGCTTCATATAGAATGAATACAAACAGAAAGAAATCCTTTAAAGTCGAATTAAACCAACACAATACAATGGCAATGGCACTAAAATATAAATTCACATTCACATTAACATGCTCATTACAAGTAGGCTGTTAATATGAAGAGGACAGATTGATAAGTTTTAGGAAAACCAAATACTATTTCAACAACTATGACAATATTAGAATATAAATAAAATATTAACAAACACAATTTAAACGTTAGGTTTTCATACATTCAAAAATGCATAGACAATGAATTTTTCATTTCTTAAAACTGTATCTAAATCTAATCCTCTCTAATACTTGCCTAGTCCTCGTTTATAGCCTTGCAGTGCTGCAAACATATATCATCGTTTCAAAAGCTGCATACATCTGTTGTAATATTAAGTTCACAATGAATACTAATTATGAATTGCATATGAACACATACACATAAGTGTTGTCATTTGTATGAATGTTTGAAAGAATATATATGTTAGCATATAAAGATTCTTGTGCATAGAAATCAGCGTTATAATGGGTGGTGTGCTAAAGAGATTGTAAAAAATTACAAATTTATAAATAAGACTTTAATTAAATGCATTAGTAAGCCAATAAATTAATAATCAAATAATAAATATAATAAATTGTAAGGATAAATAAACAAGAAGTTAAAAAAAAAAAAAAAAAAAAACAAAAACAAATTTTTAATCTTCGTTGTAGACAAATAAATTAATTGGTACTATAATTTCCGATATGTTAATATAAAAATAGATAGATATACTTGCTTATGGTATTTAATATTTCCATGTGTGCAGATTTTCAGTCATATATAAATTGTCTTGGAAATTTCTTTATGGACAAGGGAGCGTATGATTTATATTATCCCATTTACTATTTTGAATCTTCGTTGTAAACAAATAAATTAATTGATATTATAATTTTCGATATGTTAATATGAAAATAGATAGATATACTTGCTTATGGTATTTCAAATTTCCATGTGTGCAAATTTTCAGTCATGTATAAATTTTCTGACAAATTACTTTATGAAATATTTAATTTTTCTATTTGGACAAGGGAGCGTATTATTTATATTATTCCAATTACTATTTTTAATATTCGTTGTAAAGAAATAAATTAATTGATACTATAATTTCCAATACGTTAATATGAAAATAGATAGATATACTTGCTTATGGTATTTAAAATTTCCTTGTGTGCTGATTTTCATCCTTGTATAAATTCTCTAACAAATTACTTTATAAAATATTTAATTTTTCTATTTGGACAAGGGAGCGTATTATTTATATTATTCCAATTGTTATTTTTAATCTTCATTGTAAACAAATAAATTAATTTATACTATAGTTTCCGATATGTTAATATGTAAATAGATAGATATACTTGCTTATGGTGCAAATTTTCAGTCATATATAAATTGTCTGACAAATTACTTTATAAAATATTTAAGTTTTCTATGTGGACATGGGAGCGTATGATTTATATTATTCCATTTACTATTTTTAATATTCGTTGTAAACAAATAAATTTATTGATATTATAATTTCCGATATGTTAATATGAAAATAGAAAGAAATTCTTGCGTATGGTATTTAAAACTTCCATGTGTGCAAATTTTCAGTCATATATAAATTGTCTGACAAATTACTTTTTCAATTATTTAATTTTTCTGTTTGGACAAGGGAGCGTATTATTTACATTATTCCATTTACTATTTTTAATATTCGTTGTAAACAAATAAATTAATTGATACTATAATTTCCGATATGTTAATATGTGAATGAATAGATATTCTTGCGTATGGTATTTAATATTTCCATGTGTGCAGATTTGCAGCCTTATATAAATTACTTTTTAAATTAATTAATTTTTCTATTTGGACAAGGGAGCGTATTATTTATATTATTTCAATTCCTATTTTTAATCTTCATTGTAAACAAATAATTTAATTGATATTATAATTTCCGATATGTTAATATGGAAATTGATAGATATACTTGCTTATGGTATTTGAATGTGTGCTGATTTTCTGATATACTTGCTTATGGTATTTCAAATTTCCACGTGTGCAAATTTTCAGTCATATATAAATTTACTGACTAATTACTTTATAAAATATTTAAGTTTTCTATATGGACAAGGAAGCGTATGATTTATATTATTCCATTTACTATTTTTAATATTCGTTGTAAACAAATAAATTAATTGATACTATAATTTCCGATATGTTAATCATATGTAAATTGTCTGACAAATTACTTTATAAAATATTTTAGTTTTCTATTTGGACAAGGGATTATATGATTTATATTATTTCAGATACTATTTCGTTGTAAACAAATAAATGAATTGATACTATAATAATGGGCCATATCGGATCACTTTTACGTATAGCCCCCATATAAACGGACCCCCAGATTTGGCTTGCGGAGCTTCTAAGAGAACCATATTTCATCCGATCGTTCTGAAATTTGGTACATGGTGTTGGTATATGGTCTCTAACAACCATGCAAAAATTGGCAAAGATTTGGCTTGCGGAGACTCTAAGAGCCACAAATAATCTACCAAAATTTTATTGCCTTAGAAAATTTTGTCAAAATTTTATTTCTATAGAAAATTTTTTCACAATTTTATTTCTGTAGAAAATTTTGTCAAAATTTTATTTATATAGAAAATCTAGGTTAGGTTAGGTTAGGTTAGGTGGCAGCCCGATGTATCAGGCTCACTTAGACTATTCAGTCCATTGTGATACCACATTGGTGAACTTCTCTCTTATCACTGAGTGCTGCCCGATTCCATGTTAAGCTCAATGACAAGGGACCTCCTTTTTATAGCCGAGTCCGAACGGCGTTCCACATTGCAGTGAAACCACTTAGAGAAGCTTTGTAACCCTCAGAAATGTCACCAGCATAACTGAGGTAGGATAGTCCACCGCTGAAAAACTTTTGGTGTTCGGTCGAAGCAGGAATCGAACCCACGACCTTGTGTATGCATGGCGGGCATGCTAACCATTGCACCACGGTGGCTCCCTAGAAAATCTATGAAGCACCTCTTAGTTAGAGAGGAATATTTTGCAAAATCTTCCAAAACATCAAGAATTATACCAATCTACCAAACAGTAAAAAATCTGTCATTCCTGGTAGAATCGTGTTCATAATTGTATATAGCCCCCATGTAAAGCGTCCCCCATATTTCAATTCTGTCTCTATAAATGCCGCACAAGTGTTCAAATCGGTTCGCAATAATTTCTTCCCTATATATAGCTGTCAAGAACTGAATATATATACGTATTTAGTCGGCCTTTGTTTTGTCTAATTTATTCCGCATCGACTAACTCACAATTTAAAAGATGATGTTAAGAAGTTCCAAGATGCCTTGCCGTCGGCCGCAACCCAAGTAATTCAATTGTGTATGACCGTCTTTAGTAGAAGTTTTTACGCAATCCATGGTGGAGGGTACATAAGATTCAGCCTGGCCGAACTTACGGCCGTATATACTTGTTTTGTATTATTATTTAAAGGTATAGGTATAGATTAGGGAGCCACCGTAGTGCAATGGTTAGCATGCCCGCCTTGCATACCCAAGGTCGTGGGCTCGATTGCTGCTTCGACCGAACACCAAAAAGCGGTGGATTATCTCACCTCAGTAAAGCTGGTGACATTTCTGAGGGTTTCAAAGTTTCTCTAAGTGATTTCACTGCAATGTGGAACGCCGTTCGGACTCGGCTATAAAAAGGAGGTCCCTTGTCATTGAGCTTAACATGGAATCGGGCAGCAGTCAGTGATAAGAGAGAAGTTCACCAATGTGGTATCACAATGGACTGAATAGTCTAAGTGAGCCTGATACATCGGGCTGCCACCCAACCTAACCAAACCTAGGTATAGATTCGTACATACCTGCGTATGAGTTATATTAATTTGCAGAAGTGCTTTTAAATTTTAATTTAAATAAAAATCCGAATTGATTTATTGATACGAAATGTACCAATACTTTCCATGTAGGTTGCTATTCTATAACATAGATAGGTGAATCATGTGTGCTTATAAGTACACCCACAAATTTAATTTTATTTATATTATTATTAATTTACCAAATACCAAATTTGTAGTTATTTTCCCGTTTTCTTTAATACGTTTTACCCTAATGTCTATTCGACAATACCCCATATTCATTTAATACTAGCATTTTAATAATACTACATAGTAGTAATGCATTCACAAACACTTGCATACATTTATGCATTCATTCATCATGCGCTTATGTGTTTGGTTATATGCGAATTTCAATTATTATTATTATATTCACATTTTCTTCGTAATAGAAATGCTCTTGCAGTTTTACATTTAATTTTGCTTTACAATATCAACATCCAAATCCAACTCTTTAATGACTTAAGTAAAATTCTTAGTTTCTAAGTAATGTCTCATATTATATATAAATTAATTGCAATTCATATGAAATAAATCATATAAATTATTATCAAAATAGTAATCATATAATTTTATAAAATTAACTATATAAGTTTCTCCACTAAAAGTCATATAACATTACAAAGCTTCCAATAGTAGTAAAGTTATCAATATGGAGCATTGATAAGAAGTAATTTAATTGAATTATAGTTAAAATAAAAATTAGATATTTATTTCGTGATCCCATAATTCCATTAATATAGAAAATTAAGCAAAAAAAAGTTTATATTCTTTCGAAATAGAATAAAATTACATTTTATGGCCCATGTGACGTATGACTAATATTATTTCTTCGGAAGTTTTATTAAATTGCTGGTAACTTTTTATACAGTCGGAAATAAAAGGATTTTCTTTGCATTTCAAAAATCTATGAACAAATACTTTAATTCATAAATTGGAATGATTTGGAAATGGCTTCAATTTAAAAGTTAAATGGAAATGAATTTAGTTTTATGATTATTACAAATATTTTTTTTTGTGATTTTATTTTGTTTTGTTATTTAAATTGATTTCTAATTCACATTTTCAAACAAATTAAATTGATTAAATGAATTTAAAAAAAAATAAACTCCCGCCTGAATATCTGAATTGCTGTCAGAACTAATCAATACTGCTCCAATAAAAGCCAATACTGATCCAATAAAAAGATGTGTATTGCCATCTCATGTATAATAATATCGCCAGAAATCACACAACATCATGCCTTTTTCAAATCAAAAAAAATCCTGGGTTTCTATAGCAGCTTTTTCCAACATTTTTTTTTTTTCAAATGCATTTATCATCTATGGCAAGGCAGCATACGGCCATCGAATGTCATTACATGGAATTCTTTCTCTATTATATCAATTGCCTAGGGCAATATATTGGTATGGTATTCTTGGAAAGTGTAAATATTTCTACTATTTTTTTTTTTTTGTTTGGCAAGTTGGATTTTTTAAAGCTCGTTCAGCAATTAGAAGAACGCTTTACGAATAATAATTGATGAGGATGTGGAAATCCGACACACCACTCTTCCCAACTATTTTGGACAACATTTTTCCATAATATCATAATAAAAAAATTTGTAATGATAGGCTAATTAATAAGCCATTATATCATTGTATGTATAAAGGTACACAAATGTACTTCGTACAAGAAAAGTCTCGCATTTTTATCATAGATGATAAATTTCAAACTTTTGTCCAAATATTAAGCAATTACCTTTATAATATAATTTATTTTTGAAAACTACAAATAGACCAAATACAAAAACTTGAATTTTTGAAAAACAAATTACTATATAAAATATTTAAGTCTTCTATTTGGACAAGGGAGCGTATGATTTATATTATTGCATTTACTATTTTTAATATACGTTGTAAACAAATAAATTAATTGATATTATAATTTTCGATATGTTAATATGTGAATGAATAGATATTCTTGCGTATGGTATTTCAAATTTCCATGTGTGCAGATTTTCAGCCAATTGTCTGACAAATTACTTTATTAAATATAAAATTTTTCTATTTAGACAAATTTTATATTCCACAAAATTATTTATTTTATTTAATGTTTATTTTAATCATACAAAAATATATTTCTTTGGGCTGTGCGACGTATGACAAATATTATTTGCTTGGACTATGGAACGTATGACTAATATTATTTTTCGGAACTATGTAACGTATGACTAATATTATTTATAGGTTCTCCACATTATACAAGATACACATTGAGTTATAAAGAATGCTTTTATAATTTGTAAGTGAAACTGTTACCCACTAATGCCCAAAGCTTAACGTTTTAATGAAGCTTGCCTAAAGGCTTAAAAATTAAAAAAAAAAAAAATTAAAACAAACTATGCAGCATGTACTGAATTTTATCGTAACAATTGTCATGTTTTGTTTTCTTGATTTTATGTGATAAACCCTGAAAATTTTATCAATTCCTTAATATTCATGTCCAATTAACTCGCATTAAAATTGTAATAATACTGAAAGAAATATTAAATAATTTAGAGATCTAAATGATATTTTTCTACTTTTTATAAAAGCAATTGTTTTAAAAACATTTTTTTTATTTCGATTTAATTGTGTAGCTTCTTTAACAATTTACACTCTTTCGTTTTTTTTCCAATTATGGAATTTTTTTGCGTTATCCTAATTTATTGCTTTCAAAGTATCTTTATCTGTAAACTGGGTCACAATTCATTAAAGACATTCACTTCAATTAACTGTCATCTTCATTAAGATCGAATAAGAACAAAAGATGTATGAAATGAAATCCACCCAGTATGATACAATCAAACAAAAGGTTGAAGTGTATACACATTTTTTTTTTTTTGAAAAAAGGATTTTTTTCTTTGATATGTGAGTCATTCGAATTTTCTTTAGGATGACTATATTCGTTGTTAATCTATAGCATCTACCTTAGGGTGTATTGAAATAAACAATTATTGCTATTTTTGACACATAAAAAATAAAGAGGAGAGTGATTTTCCTTAATTGGCCCATGTCGCGTATGACTAATATTATTTTTTGAGTTATTTCATTAAGATAATCATAACTTTGGTTAAAAGCTCGATATTACAAATTTTTTTAAGCATATAAGAAAGCCAAAATATTAGCGAAAACATATATAAATAAATTTTGATCAATATAGTTTTCAAAAATACTTCAAATTATGGAAAAATAGTGAAAATAACCATTTCCATTGCAAGTTTTCGATCCTCTGCTCTTTAGATAATGCCCTGATTTTTAAAATTCTTGGATTTTTTCTACAGTAATCTATTACAATTAGTTTTTCCTTACTTGGGCCATGTGACGTATGACCAATATTATTTTTTGAGTTATTTCATTAAAATAATCATAACTTTGGTTAAAATTGTGTTATTAAAAAATGTTTTAATCATATTAGAAAGCCAAAATATTAAAGAATATATATATATATATATATATATATATATATATATATATATATATATATATATATATATATATATATATATATATATATATATATATATATATATATATATATATATATATATATATATATATATATATATATATATATATATATATATATATATATATATATATATATATATATATATATATATATATATATATATATATATAATTTGTGATAAAAATGGCTTTCAAATATACTTCAAACATTGCCCTGATTCTTGGATTTTTCTTTAGTATTATTTATTTCCTTAATTGACCCATGTGACGTATGACTAATATTATTTTTATGTTATTTCATTAAAATGCCTATAACTTCCTATAAAAGTGTGATATAAGAAAATTGTAATTCATATTACAAAGCCAAAATATTAAAAAAATATATATAAAAATAAATTTGGATCAAAATAGCTTTCAAATATACTTCAAATTATGAAAATAACCCATTTCCAATTTGAAGTTTTTCGCTCATCTGCTCTTTAGACAATGCCCTGATTTCTAAAATTCTTGGATTTTTCTACAGTAATTTATGCCAATTACTTTTTTCCTTAATTGACCCATGTGACGTATGACTAATATTATTTTTTGTATTATTTCATTAAAATGCTCATATCTTCATATAAAAGTGTGATATTGGACAAATTTTAATCATATTAGAAAGCCAAAATACTAAAGAAAACATATATAAATCCATTATAATCAAAATAGCTTTTAAATATGCTTTAAATTATAGAAAAATAGTGAAAATGGCTTTCTCTATTAAACGTTTTTAGCTCCACTGCTCTTTAGACAATGCCCTGATTTTTAAATTTCTTGGATTTTTTTTATATTCCAATTAGTTTTTCCTTAATTGGGCCATGTGACGTATGACTAATATTATTGTTTGAGTTTTTTCATTAAAATAATCATAACTTTGGTCAAAAGTGTGTTATTAGAAAATTTTTTAATCATATTAGAAAGCCAAAATATTAAAGAAAAATTTATGAATAATTTTTGATAAAAATAGCTTTGAAATATAATTCAAACATTGCCCGGATTGTTAAAATTCTTGAATTTTTATACCCTCCACCATAGGATGGGGGGTATATTAATTTTGTCATTCCGTTTGTAATCGAAATATTGCTCTAAGACCCCACAAAGTATATATATTCTGGGTCGTGGTGAAATTCTGAATCGATTTCAGCATGTCCGTCCGTCCGTCCGTCTGTTGAGATCACGCTAACTTCCGAAGGAAACAAGCTATCGACTTGAAACTTGGCATAAGTAGTTGTTATTGATTTAGGTCGGATGGTATTGCAAATGGGCCATATCGGACCACTTTTACGTATAGCCCCAATATAAACCGATCCCCAGATTTGGCTTGCAGAGCCTCTTGGAGGAGCAAAATTCATCCGATCCGCTTGAAATTTGGTATGTGGTGTTAGTATATGGTCTCTAACAACCAAGCACAAATTGGTCCATATAGGTCTATAGTTATATAGAGCCCCCATATAAACCGATACCCAGATTTGACCTCCGGAGCCTCTTGGAAGAGCAAATTTAATCCACTCCAGTTGAAATTTGATACGTGATGTTAGTATATGGTCTCTAACAACCATGCAAAAATTGGTCCATATCGGTCCATAATTATATATAGCCCCCGTATAAATCGATCCCCAGATTTGACCTCCGAAACCTCTTGGAGGAGCAAAATTCATCCGATTCGATTGAAATTTGGTATATTGCGCTAGTATATGGCCGCTAACAGCCACGCAAAAATTGGCCCATATCGGTCTATAGTTATATATAGCCAATGGCCAATCACACAAAAATTGGTCCATATCTCCAAAAATAATCTACCAAAATTTTATTTCTATAGACAATTTTGTCAAAATTTTATTACTATAGAAAGTTTTGTCAAAATTTTATTACTATAGAACGTATTGTCAAAATTTTATTTCTGTAGAAAATTTTGTCAAAATGTTATTGCTACAGATAATTTTGTCAAAATTTTATTTTTAAAGAAAATTTTGTCAACATTTTATTTCTATAGAAAATTTTATCAAAATTTTATTTCTATAGATAATTTTGTCAAAATGTTATTGCTATAGATAATTTTGTCAAAATTTTATTTCTAAAGAAAATTTTGTAAAATTTTTATTTCTATAGAAAATTTTGTCAAAATTTTATTTCTATAGAAAATTTTGTCAAAATTTTATTTTTATAGAAAATTATGTCAACATTTCAACATATTTCTATAGAAAATCTTGTCGAACTGAATTATATACGTCTTTAATCGGCCTTTTTTTGTTTAATATATCCTCCGTATGGACTTACTTACAATTTAGAAGACGGTGTTAAGTATTTTTTAAGATACCTTGCCATCGGCAAGTGTTACCGCAACCCAAGTAATTCGATTGTGGATGACAGTCTTTAGTAGAAGTTTCTACGCAATCCATGGTGGAGGGTACATAAGATTCAGCCTGGCCGAACTTACGGCCGTATATACTTGTTCTTTAGTGTTATTTATTTCCTTAATTGACCCATGTGACGTATGACTAATATTATTTTTTGTGTTATTTCATTAAAATGCTCATAACTTCGGATGAAAGTAAGATATTGGAAAAATTTTAAACATATTACAAAACCAAAATATTAAAAAAAAACATATATAAATAATTTTTCATAAAAATAGCTTTCAAATATACTTTAAACACTGCCCTGATTTTGAAAATTCCTTCGGGTTTTCTTAGTATTATTTGTTTTCCTTAATTGGCCCATGTGACGTATGACTAATATTATTTTTTGTGTTATTTCATTAAAATGCTCATAACTTCGGATGAAAGTGTGGTATTGTAAAAATTTTAATTATTTTAGGAAGCTAAAATATTAAAGAAAACATATAAAGATAAATTTTTATCAAGATAGCTTTCGAATATACTTTAAATTACAGAATAAAATATAGAATAGTAAAAATATTGTTTCCATTACAACTTATCCACTCAATTGCTCTTTTAACTTCTTCTTGATTTTGGAATTTTCTTCGGAAATTCATTTCATTTCTTCTTGCATCTTAAAACCTTGGCATAATTCATCTAAACCACTTACTTCAATTAAATGTCATCTTCATTAGAACCTAAAAAGGCCAAATCATATGTGATGCTTTCTCATGGATGATGCCATCTATAGAATTTCAAGAAAACCCGTATATACTCACTCACAGCAGATAAAAGGTGCCCATATCATTCTTCAAAAAGGAATGAAAATTAACCCACGAATGTATGCCCTATATATGTATGGCGAAATTGAATGGCTCCAACCAAGACTTGCAAGATTTCAAAGCCCTCTTTGGTAGCAGCAACAGGCCAAAAGTGAAACGTTAAAAACACTAGCAATGTTTTGGACAACTCATCCTTTCTGGATGTGATGTGCTTTTATGGTGGTCTAAAATATTTAGAATGCTTTGCACCAGACATCTTCTCATTGGCATTGAAGGATAAATGATAATCTTTAGAAGAGCCACACTTGGAAAGTATGATAATGACTAAAATTGTCATTAGCATGTACAATAAGCTTGCTTGCAGCTGGGGAGTTGATATCTTTAGCTACTACTCTTTCAGAAGCTATGGCAATTTTCCAAATGATAATGGTTTGTGCTGGCATCAAACTATTGGTGGCATAGAATTTGAGATGCTTCACTTGTTGTGGTTGCGACTGTTGCTGCTGATGCAGCTTACAATGATGATGACGATGATGCCATTGCCATTATTTGTAGCCTCAATGTCATCGACAGATGTAACATTTGCTAGTTTTCCCAACAAATAACCACTCATACCCTATGATATGACTAATTCCTTTTTGTGGACACACCATTACCAAGCCCTTGGATCATCATACTAAGAGTAGTTGGTGGGAAAGAAAAATTGCTTAATACCTTTGATTTATTTAATTTTTGAATGGAATTGGTAAGATGATAATGATTGCTAATCCATCCCCCAATGCAAAGATGTTTCTCAGTTTCAGCCTATGGTTATTATCCTTTTCACTACTATTCATAGTTTGACGCAATGCTAATGGTGGAGCTTTGATTACTAAATCGTAATTATGCCAATGAAAGAATGGTCTTGTGGTCATTGATTTCTACATCTTGTTGGTGTGATAATTAGAAAATCTTGATGATGAGGATAATCTATGATTTCATTCTCTTTAGATTGTTGTAATTGGGTCACCATCATTATTGTGAGTATCATAATCAAAATGGCCATAACAATGATTGTCATTAGTGATACTTATGAAGTGATTTTTTATTATCTTGAGTATCGATTCTATAATTTTGCATTGATTCAAATCTCTATGGGGGCACTATATGCACTGGCAGCGGTGATGGTGATAGTTTTGATGAGGAAAGTATTAAAATAACGATATTATATACAAAGAATTAAATGAAAAATTAAAATTTAATTTAATTTACATTTGAAGTTTTAATTTTAGATTTAACTTTAGTTTTTATTTAAAATTTTATTATACCCTAAACCACATAGTGGTCAGGGTATAATAACTTTGATCTAGCAAAAAATTTGCCTTACAGAAATATTAATTTTAGACCCCATAAAATATTTTTCTTTAGTATTATTTTTGTTTTCCCTAATTGGCCCATGTGACGTATGACTAATATTATTTTTTGTGTTATTTCATTAAAATGCTCATAACATCGGATACAAGTGTAATATTGGAAAATTTTTAATCATTTTAGAAAACCAACATATTAGAGAAAACATATATAAAAACCATTATTATCAAAATAGCTTTCAAATATACTTAAAATTATAGAAAAATAGTGAAAATAATTTTTTCTATTAAAAAATTTGGCTCCTCTGATCCTGAATTTTAAATTTCTGGAATTTTTCTACAGTAATTTATTCCAATTATTGTTTATTTTTTTCCTTAATTTGACCATGTGACCTATAACTATTTTTTTTTGTGATACTTGATTAAAATGCTCATAACTTTTGTTAAAAATTCGATATTAGAAAATTTTTTTATCACATTAGAAAGCCAAAATATTAAAGAAAACACGTATAAATATTTTTTGATAAAAATAGCTTTCAAATATACTTTAAACTTTGCCCTGGTTTAAAAAAAATTCTTGGATTTTTCTATAATATTATTTGTTTTCTTTAAATGGCCCATGTGACGTATGACTAATATTATTTTTTTATGTTTTATTTTATCAAATGCTCATAACTTCAGACAAAAGTGTGATATTGGAAAATTTCAAATGATATTAGAAAGCCAAACTATTAAAGAAAATAAAAACATTTTAATCAAAATAGCTTTCTATTTTACGCTCATCTGCTTTTTTAAATATTGCCCTATTTTTAGAAATTCTTGGGATTTTTCTACAGCAATTTATTCCAATTATTTTTTCCTTAATTATTTTAGAAAGCCTAAATAGTAGAGACAACTTATATAAATAATTTTTGATAAAAAATAATTTTCAAATATACTTTAAACTTTGCCCTGGTTTTAAAAAATTCTTGGATTTTTTTATAGTACAATTAAGTTTCCTTAAATGGCCCATATGACGTATGACTAATATTATTTGTTGTGTTATTTCATTAAAATCCTCATAACTTCGGTTAAAAGTGTGATATTGGAAAATTTGAAATGATATTAGAAAGCCAAACTATTAACGAAAATATATTTTTGTAAAAACGTTTCGATCGAAATAGCTTTCTATTACAAGTTCTACGCTCCTCTGCTTTTTAAATATTGTCCTGGTTTTAGAAATTCTTGGATTTTTCTACAGCAATTTATTCCAATTATTTTTTTTCCTTAATTCGCCCATGTGACGTATGACTAATATTATTTTTTGTGTTATTTCATTAAAATCCTCATAACTTCGGAAAAAAGTGTAATATTGGAAAATTTTTTAATCATTTTAGAAAGCCTAAATAGTAGAGACAACTTATATAAATAATTTTTGATAAAAAATAGTTTTCAAATATACTTTAAACTTTGCCCTGATTTTTAAAATTCTTGGAGTTTTTTTTATAGTACAATGAAGTTTTCCTTAAATGGCCCATATGACGTATAACTAATATTATTTGTTGTGTTATTTCATTAAAATCCTCATAACTTCGGATAAAAGTGTGATATTGGAAAATTTCAAATGATATTAAAAAGCCAAACTATTTAAAGAAAATATATTTTTGTAAAAACATTTCGATCGAAATAGCTTTCTATTACAAGTTCTACGCTCCTCTGCTTTTTTAAATATTGTCCTGGTTTTAGAAATTCTTGGATTTTTCTACAGCAATTTATTCCAATTATTTTTTTCCTTAATTCGCCCATGTGACGTATGACTAATATTATTTTTTGTGTTATTTCATTAAAATCCTCATAACTTCGGAAAAAGTGTAATATTGGAAAATTTTTTAATCATTTAGAAAGCCTAAATAGTAGAGACAACTTATATAAATAATTTTTGATAAAAAATAGTTTTCAAATATACTTTAAACTTTGCCCTGATTTTTAAAATTCTTGGAGTTTTTTTTATAGTACAATGAAGTTTTCCTTAAATGGCCCATATGACGTATAACTAATATTATTTGTTGTGTTATTTCATTAAAATCCTCATAACTTCGGATAAAAGTGTGATATTGGAAAATTTCAAATGATATTAAAAAGCCAAACTATTAAAGAAAATATATTTTTGTAAAAACATTTCGATCGAAATAGCTTTCTATTACAAGTTTTACGCTCCTCTGCTTTTTTAAATATTGCCCTGGTTTTACAAATTCTTGGATTTTTCTACAGCAATTTTAGTCCAATTATGTTTTCCTTAATTTGCCCATGTGACGTATGACTAATATTATTTTTTGTGTTATTTCATTAAAATCCTCATAACTTCGGATAAAAGTGTAATATTGGAAATGTTTAAATCATTTTAGAAAGCCTAAATAGTAGAGACAACTTATATAAATAATTTTTGATAAAAAAATAGCTTTCAAATATACTTTAAACTTTGCCCTGATTTTTTAAATTCTTGGAGTTTTTTATAGTACAATTAATTTTTCCTTAAATGGCCCATGTGACGTATGACTAATATTATTTGTTGTGTTATTTCATTAAACTCCTCATAACTTCGGATAAAGGTGCGACATTGCAAAAATTTTAATCATATTAGATAGCCAAAATATTAAAGAAAGCACATAAAAATAAATTTTGATCAAAATAGCTTTCAAATATACTTTAAATTATAGAAAAATAGTAAAAAATATTTTTTCCCAATACAACTTATCAACTCCAGTTGCTCTTTTAACTTGTTATTAATCTTGGATTTTTCTTCACAAATTCATTTCATTTCTTCTTGCATCTTAAAACGTTGACACAATTCATCTGACAGTTAATTGAAGTAAGTGGTACTTACTTAAATTAACTGTTATCTTCATTAGACCCTCAAAAAGGCCAAATCATCTATAGAATTTCAAGAAAACCCATATATACTCACTCACAACAGATAAAATGTATCCATCGCATTCTTCAATACGGGATAGAATTTAATCCATGAATGTGGGTACAATTGCAAAATTTCGAAGCCAAAAGTGAAACGCTAAAAACACTAGCAATGTTTTGGACAAATCATCCTTTCTGGATGTGATGTGCTTTTATGGTGGTCTAAACTAATGCTTTGCACCAGACATCTTCAATGACAATGTGACAATATTTAATTTTAATTTTAGTTTTAACTGAAACTAAAAGTATATATATTCTGGGTCGTGGTGAAATTCTGAGTCGATCTGAGCATGTCCGTCCGTCCGTCTGTTGAAATCACGCTAACTTCCGAACGAAACAAGCTATCAACGTGAAACTTGGCACAAGTAGTTGTTATTGATGTAGTTCGGATGGTATTGCAAATGGGCCATATCGGTCCACTTTTACGTATAGCCCCCATATAAACGGACCCCCAAATTTGGCTTGCCGAGCCTCTAAGAGAAGCAAATTTCATCCGATCCGGCTGAAATTTGGTACATGGTATTGGTATATGGTCTCTCACAACCATGCAAAAATTGGTCTACATCGGTCCATAATTATATATAGCCCCCATATAAACCGATCCCCAGATTTGGCTTGCGGAGCCTCTAAGAGAAGCAAATTTCATCCGATCCGGCTGAAATTTGGTACATGGTGTTAGTATATGATCTCTAGCAACCATGCAAAAATTGGTCCACATCGGTTCATAATTATATATAGCCCCCATATAAACCGATTCCCAGATTTGAACTCCGGAGCCTCGTGGAAGAGCAAAAATTCAACCGATTCGGTTGAAATTTGGTATGTGGTGTTGATATATGGCCTCAAACACCCGTTCAAAAATTGGTCGAAATCGATCGATAATTATATATAGCCCCCATATAAATCGTTCCACAGATTTGACCAAAATTCATCCGATTCGGTTGAAATTTGGTACGCGATGTTAGTACATGATATTTAACAACCATGCCAAAAGTGGTCCATATCAGTCCATAATCATATATGCCCCCATATAAACCGATCCCGAGATTTGGTTTTGGAGCCACTTGGAGGAGCAAATTTCATCCGAGTCAGTTGAAATTTGGTACATTGTGCTAGTATATGGCCGTTCAAAACCACGCCTAACTAGGTCCATATCGGTCTATAGTTATATATAGCCCTCAGATAAATCGATCCCCAATCACACAAAAATTGGTCCATATCAAGTTCATAATTGTATATAACCCCCATATTTCAATTCTGGCTCTCTACGTACCGTGCAAAAGTCCATATCGATTCGTAATTATTTGTAGACTTACCTATAAATACTTTTTTGTCTAATATATACCACTTATGGACTAACTCACAATTTAGAAAACGATGTTAAGAAGTTTTAAGATACCACAATTAATTCGATTGTGGATGACAGTCTTTCGTAGAAGTTTCTACGCAATCCATGGTGGAGGATACATAAGATTCGGCCTGGCCGAACTTACGGCCGTATATACTTGTTTTTTTTTTTTTTTATTTTTTTATTTTTGTTAATTTTAATTTTAATTGAAATGTAATTTTAATTTTGATTTTAATTTTAATTTTAATTTTAATTTTAATTTTGATTTTGATTTTGATTTAATTTAATTTAATTTAATTTAATTTAATTTAATTTAATTTAATTTAATTTAATTTAATTTAATTTAATTTAATTTAATTTAATTTAATTTAATTTAATTTAATTTAATTTAATTTAATTTAATTTAATTTAATTTAATTTAATTTAATTTAATTTAATTTAATTTAATTTAATTTAATTTAATTTAATTTAATTCAATTTAGTTTAATTTAATTTAATTTAATTTAATTTAATTTAATTTAATTTAATTTAATTTAATTTAATTTAATTTAATTTAATTTAATTTAATTTAATTTAATTTAATTTAATTTAATTTAATTTAATTTAATTTAATTTAATTTAATTTAATTTAATTTAATTTAATTTAATTTAATTTAATTTAATTTAATTTAATTTAATTTAATTTAATTTAATTTAATTTAATTTAATTTAATTTAATTTAATTTAATTTAATTTAATTTAATTTAATTTAATTTAATTTAATTTAATTTAATTTAATTTAATTTAATTTAATTTAATTTAATTTAATTTAATTTAATTTAATTTAATTTAATTTAATTTAATTTAATTTAATTTAATTTAATTTAATTTAATTTAATTTAATTTAATTTAATTTAATTTAATTTAATTTAATTTAATTAATTTAATTTAATTTAATTTAATTTAATTTAATTTAATTTAATTTAATTTAATTTAATTTAATTTAATTTAATTTAATTTAATTTAATTTAATTTAATTTAATTTAATTTAATTTAATTTAATTTAATTTAATTTAATTTAATTTAATTTAATTTAATTTATTTAATTTAATTTAATTTAATTTAATTTAATTTAATTTAATTTAATTTAATTTAATTTAATTTAATTTAATTTAATTTAATTTAATTTAATTTAATTTAATTTAATTTAATTTAATTTAATTTAATTTAATTTAATTTAATTTAATTTAATTTAATTTAATTTAATTTAATTTAATTTAATTTAATTTAATTTAATTTAATTTAATTTAATTAATTTAATTTAATTTAATTTAATTTAATTTAATTTAATTTAATTTAATTTAATTTAATTTAATTTAATTTAATTTAATTTAATTTAATTTAATTTAATTTAATTTAATTTAATTTAATTTAATTTAATTTAATTTAATTTAATTTAATTTAATTTAATTTAATTTAATTTAATTTAATTTAATTTAATTTAATTTAATTTTAATTTTATTTATGATTTACATTTGCGTTTTGGATTTTCATATCTACCACCTAATAAATTATGATTTCAAGTATTTAAGCACCTTGTAATCACTTTGGTTTTTCATACCTCTTTTACTTACTCCTACTTTTCCAAAGTTTCCCTTGTTTTTGCTGTGTTAGTCATTATAGTTTCTAGTAAATCTTTGTCTTACCCTCTTAAATATAAAAACATTTCTGTAAGGTAAAAGTTTCTTATGCGCACAACCCAAGTTTGTTTGTTAATTACTAAAGCAAATAATCCAAGCGAAATGAACTTAATAAAGAATAAATATTAACTATAATCTTTTGCTATTTGAAAAGAATGAGCAGAAAGAGTTCAACCAAAAACTGAGAGGTAAATCCAAAAGGTGAATATCACCAAGATTCGTTATTAAAAACTTTTCAGGGAAATTTCATGGCTATTGACATAAATATATAGAATTTTTAGCAACATTTTTTTATTCGAAGCTAGCCTACACACAGCATTACTTTTGATTTTTTTTTTATAATTTCCAGATTAATATAAAACTAAATTTATTTATTGATTTCAATTTTTCTTTTTATAAATACAAAATCAATTTCATTGAACATTTTGGTCTCTTGTGATTTCTCCCAATAAATTATCTCACCGGAAACGGCTTTACGCCTCTTTATCTACTTGACTTCCGTTAGTTTCTTAACGTTTAAAATTACTTTTAATTGCTACTACAATTACACGTTTGTAACTATATACTATTTCTCTTCTTCTCATTACAGGTATGTATGTGACTCACTTATAAAACGGGTCCCTTTAAACATCCGCCCAAAAATGTTGTGGCTCATTGCTTTACTACTTTGTGTTAAAGTGCTGGTAAGTTCCGGTTTTAAGAAATGTGCATTTCCTGTTGGTAACATAAACACACACAAACCCATACAAATAAAACATTATAAAATACCCAATTAAATGAAAACAATTACAAGCATAGCAGAAACAACAAACATAAAAAACTAAAACCAACACAAACATACTTTCCGTCCGTCATTCATTAATTTCCTTCCGGTAATCATAAAAAGAAGAGAGCAAGGGAGAGTGAAAAATAATCGCTTGTTAACAAAATAAAAAATGACACATGAACACGTAAGGACATTATGAAAGGAAGAAACCTTTCAACATTTTTGTTTCGTCTTTATTCCAAAAACAAAAAAAAAAAAACAAAGAAAAAAGTTATAAATATTACGACTACGTGACAAAGTCCTAAATCCGGTTGTTGATATGGAGATATTCAGGCAACACCAAAAAACAAAAGCGAAATTCAATATACAAAAATAAATTCATCTTAAATTTCAT